>NW_027476091.1:2257500-2462500 GCF_051020955.1 Megalopta genalis | reverse complement strand
CGATTTCCATCTCTCTCGAAGACTGTTAGACGTACGTAAAATTTCTCAATATTCATAGGACAGCGACAAACGCCGACGAAGCGCCCATCATTCGCTGGTACGTATATAGGCAACAAGTGCCACCAACGCAAGCAGTTTATAAGTACGTAAACGACCCTCAGCCAGGCGTGGTCCAGGAATTGTATCCGTGGACCGCAATGTGCGTTCGAAATGTCGATGTTCATGTGTCCTGCAGTTCACACGTTGACGCGCAATTAGCTGCGTTCTTCATCGACCCACGAGGCAAGTGATCCACCGTTCAGGGTAATTTTTTCCCTTTTATTCTCATATATATATATATATAATGTGTATTTGCTATCCACCACACTTTTGTGTTATATTTCGGAACAAGCCGATACCCGAAGAGCTCCAACCAGCGCGCGAAGGAGATTCGGGAGTCGTCGTACGACGACATAATTGTCCCTTAAAGAACGAGATATTTCCGTCGAAACCATATATATATGTACGAGCAAATCCAAAACCACTGTTTCCTTGCAAGTTCGACGGTCGGAGCGAATAGAACATTGAAAAGCCTTCTATCGAAGAAACACAGAGAGTATATCACCCCCAAAAACGACGGGGATATGGATTCAAACTGGATAATACCAACCCGATGCTGGATTCAGAAAGTTTCTCTCTCCTTTCGTCGTTACTACACCGGACAGACTCACGGCCGGCTCTAGCTGGGTGTCATATATACGTCCCACGCTCATGCTGCCACTAGCTCACAGAGTAGGGTGTGAGCCTGGAATCCATCGCACCCCAGCGGTTCAAGGCCGCGGAAATACTCTAGAAAGTCCCTATCGCTCGCCTGAACCTCTCCGGCGAGATCGGGCGCCTCAGCCATCGGCTGCAGTGTCTCCTGCTGAATGCGGCCAATGTGCTGCGCCACGAGTGCTCGGTAGTCCTCGCGCTTCCGAGCACCCTTAATGGCGTCTAGCGACCTGCCAGGCAGGAACCCAACGAGCGTCTGATTGATGAACCTAGCACCCCTAATGCTCAGTTCTGCCTCGCGCAACGCCAGCAATGACACCTCCTCGGCACTCCATCGTGCCATTGCTGGCGCTGCGCGGTTCACATCATCTGACCAATCGGGGTGAGCGGACCTCATATGAACGCCCCTACCGATCTTGGTTGCGAAGGATCGGTTACAGCCTGGGTAAGCGCAGGGAAAATCGACCGGCCGGGAAGGGGGACTCCCAGAGCTCGTTCCCGGAAGGGGGGAAGTTGTTGGCCTAGGGGTGGCAGAGGCCGTCCCTCTACTTGGAACCATCCGAGGCTTTTTTTGCGGGTGGGCCAACAAATTTAGGTACGAGGGGGCTGGCAACCCCCAGGTGCCGGTTTCGCTTGAACCCCGTTAGCGTTACCCGGCGAGAACCTGTGGGAGGTGGGGAAGACTTGGACGGGAGAGGCTAATGGACCTAACGAGAAGTATATATTGTGCATCACCGTCCCTGTAACTACAACAAGAGAGTCATAGTTACTCTCGCCATCCTTATCTGGGAAGTCACAATCTGAAATTGACTGCAATCCTTCAGCATTTAGACGTTCTACATCTGGCCGGTAACCTAAAAGATTCATCGTAGGTACCGTACCGCTAGGGAATGCACCGTTTAGGAGAGGGTTCCACTGCCCAAATCTCTTGGTGGCATTCTGTGCTCGTGTTTCGAGTACGAGTCTAGATGTTACGTAAGGTGACATCTAGACTCGTATCGAAACACGAGCCTATCTTACCGAAACTTCCCGATGGTATGGCATCGGCTTCGGGCCTTGCTACATCAGCGGGAATGGCAGGCACTCCAACATCCGGTATTCCAGAATGTGGCACGTTCACTTTGACCATGTCGCCTTGTGGAGTTGTCGTGTTGGCGATTAGTTTGTAGTACTCAAATATGGGCTCAGGAATAACCATGTCTTCCGGGATGAGATTAATGGGGGATTCCACATTAGAGTATCTGTCTTCGGAATTCACGGTTCGAACGTGGTCTATTGTCACCGCATTTAATATGCTCGTATACACGTGTTGGAATGCGCAGAATGGTTCTGAAAATATCTTGAGTTCTTACAATTTTTCTGGTTTGGAGAGTCTTAGATTTCTGTTTATTTTTATCGATCGTTTTTGTAGCTGTTTCTAAAGATTTGTTATACTGTTTTTGCCATAGGGAGAACATTTCATCATATGTATAATTAGAGGATCTAGATATAGAGGAGGGGAGATTGACTTTTCGCCCAAAAGTAAGTTCGAAAGGAGTGAAACCGGTAGGTTCATGTATAGCTGTGTTATATCCTATACATACGAAGTTTAATATGTCATCCCATTCTTTATCAGATTCGTGAAGAGCTGTTTTGATGAGGTCTTTAACTGTAGTGTGTGTTCGTTCTAAACTTCCATTTAATTGAGGGTGAAAAGAAGTAGTTTTCATATGTTTGATTTTAAAAGCGTTTTCGAATTGTTGCATAAGTTCAGATATAAAGTTAGATCCTTGGTCTGTAAGTATTGTTTTATGTGCTGAGAATATGTATATGTAATGTGTTAGAAGAGCATCTACTATGTTTTCTGTTCGTTGTACTTTGAGTGGTACCAATATCAAATATTTAGTAAGTTCGTCATGAATAGAAAGTATGAATTGATTTCTTGTCTTAGTTTTTGACATAGGTCCTATGATATCCATAGCTATTTTGTCATTTGGATTTTGTGGTGTTTCTGGTGTTACAGGTAATTCTTTAGGTCGTATACGAGTTAATTTTTCTTTTTGACAGACGTTACAACTTTTAACGAAGCGTTTAACTCTTTCCATTAATTGAGGAATTTTATATAAGTCTTTGATTCTGTCATATGTTTCTGTATTCCTAAGTGTCCTATAGCATCGTTATGATTTTCTTTCAAAACTGTATTGATTTCTTCTTCTGTTAAAATTTTTACAGGTTCCCAAGCAAAAGTTATAGGTTTTGAAGTGTCATTGAGGTACATAAAAGCATGACTTTAATTTTGTCTTTCTCTACTCCGCTAAAATTATTATCTCCTATGCCGATTTTATTGTTATTTTGAAGTATTTCAATTAATTTTGTTGACCATTTATCGTGATCAAATGTTCCTAGTTCGTTTCTTTTTAATTGATAGAATGTGTTTTGGTTAGGGGCGATGGGAAGTGAGGAGGGATTTTCTTCTTTTTCATACCAGTCTCTAAATGTAATTGTAGGTGTAATCGTGTGTATTCTAGAAAGTGTATCGGCAGCTTTATTGTCTTTACCTTTTGTGTATTCTATCGTGTAATAGTATTCTTCTAATCTTAATCTCCATCTAATTAGTCTAGAAGAAGGATCTTTACAATTACTGAGGCATTTTAATGCTTGATGATCGGTTCTAATTATGAATCTTCGTCCTAGTAAATATTGTCGAAGTCGTTTAATTGCCCATACCATAGCTAAGAGTTCTTTTTCAGTCGTAGAGTAGTTCTTCTCGGGAGGATTTAACGTTCTCGATATATAACAGCAAGGATGATCGTCTTGGGATAGGACTGCTCCTATTCCTTCGTTACTAGCGTCGGTTGTTAAAGTGAAATCTTTTGTGAAGTCGAGGTATCTAAGTACTGGTGCTGAACAAAGTTTGTCTTTAAGTATTTTAAAAGATTCTTCCGTTTTGCCTGTCCAATGGAATGGTACGTCTTTCTTTGTCAGTTCTGTAAGAGGTTTGGCTAATTTTGAAAAGTTACGAATGAATTTTCGATAATATCCAGCCAATCCTAAGAATGATTTTATGTCACTTGGTGTTTTAGGTTGTTTGAATTTTGATACTGTTTTGATACTGTTACAACATGTCCTAGATATTCAAGTTCTGGTTTTAAGAATTCACATTTATCTGGTTGGATTTTTAAACCTAATTCTCTTAATCTTTGGAATACTATAGCTAAATTTTCGTTGTGTTGGTTAGGAGTACTACCATATATTATGATGTCGTCTAGTATACAAAGCAATGTTTATTGATTAATCCTCTAAGTGCAGTGTCCATCATACGTTAGAACGTGGCAGGTGCATTTTTAAATCCAAACGGCATACGATTATATTGAAAATGTCCTTGAGGTGTGCTAAAGGCAGTATACTTTTTACTATTCTCATTCATTGGAATTTCATGAAATCTTGAAGACAAATCGAGTGCGGAGAAAAATTTTGCTTTTTCTAATTGTGAGAGTATATCGTCGATGTCGGGTAATGGATATACGTCTTGGTCAGTTAACTGATTAAGTTTTTTAAAGTCTACTACTATGCGCCATTTTTGTTTTCCTGATGCGTCAGATTTCTTTGGAACTACCCATACTGATGAATTGTAAGGAGAGTCAGATGGTTCTACTATTTTCTTTTCTAACATTTCGCCTACTTGTCGTTCGATTTCATGTTTGTGAGCTTCTGGCGGTCTGTATGATTTAGTGTTTATAATTTTGTTTCCTTTAAGAGTTATTGTGTGTTCTGTGAGATTGGTACAGGGAAGTTGGTCAGTAGATAGGTTAAATACGTCTAAGTAGTGGATTATGATTATCTCTATAGGAGTTCTAAGGTTAGATTCTATGTGCGATGTTCTCACAAGGGCTTTGAATTTTGCAATGTCTTCTAAGTCGTATTCAGTGGATATATCGTTAGAAATAATCTTTTCGGACTCACCCGAATTTAGGTAGCATACTTGAGTTAGTTTGCCGTCCAAGTAAGTTGTAAAAACTCGTTTCTCACCAGGTGGTAATGTCTGTGGTTTCTGGAAATAAATAGTGTTGTTATCTAGTTTAATTTTATCGTTCGAAATTTCGTATTTGTATTTTTCTAAACATGGTAAACCGATTACTACATCTTCTATTAAAGGAAAGTCATCTGGAACTACATGGAATTTACTGTACTTACTAAAGATATTAATATTAGTGTTAAATGTTTGTGGTGTAGTTGATATTATATCGTGTGCGACTTTAGATTTCTTTAGTAAGTTGATTCCTGCTCCGGTGTCAAATAGAAAGTTTCGTCCTCGTTTATCTCTTGACACAAGTAGTCTTCCAGTGGTGTCTGTGAATACTCTGATTGTTCGGTCAATTCTTCCTCTGTCGATTCTATCTCTGTCTGATTCACTCGTGGAAAATTTCGTTGCTCGCGACAGCTGTTGGCCATGTGACCGGTCTTTCCACACTTGAAGCATTTGAGCTGCTGAGGCAGAGGCGGTCTTGGAGTAATTGGTCTCGAGTCGTTCAGTCGATTGATGATTGGAGGGGGTACTCGTTGGAGATTAGAGCTGTTTCGTTGCGGCACTTGTCTGAGCGGAATAGATGTTTTAACGGGTGTTTGTTGCCATTCTCTGTGATCTTCTCGCAAGTATCTTTCGATGGCCATGGCTTCTTTTTCAGCTTCTATCAAGGTGCTCGGTTTGGAAGAGAGTAGAATTCGTCCAATGTCTCGTTTAATATTGCGAATGTATATTCGTGGTATCTTTTTGTTAAGAGTCTCTAACATGATGCGTCTTATAAGAGGTTCTGGATGTTCGTTTACGGTGGCGTAAGTGAGTTTATTAAAGATTCGTCTAAATCGAATATTAAATGATTGTAAATTTTCTTCTCTATCTTGTTTCACTACCTTTGGTTCTTGAGTGACTCGTTGTGTAGGATTCTTTAACGTAGTTCTTTGACTAAGGTCATCTGTCATCAAAGAATTATATTCTGATCCTATAGTGGGTACAGTAGTACGAAGTTGTGCTATCCCTTTGGTTAGTTCAGCAATTTCGATAGCTCGTTCCTCGTTTTGTTGATCTGCGGCTTGAAATAATTTTTTCAAATCGCTCATTTCTTGATTGTGTTTTTCGTTTTGCTTCTGCATAGCATCCAATATAGCCCGTAGGTTTCGATCTACGTGCGTTGAAGCGGCACTAACGGAACGTCCAGCAATTGATTTAGGCATTTCGAAAAGTAATACAGATTCCGTAGAACTGTCACTATAATCGCTATGCGAGTCTTGACTAGAAAAACTTCTTTTTCTATCTCGATAGTTATATAAATCCAGTGTGTCTCACCTGTGATTTATCTTCTCAGTGGTCACCAGGGTTCCTTCTTCAGTGCTGCTTCGTTAGTCGAACCGTAGTATCGTTTGCACTTTGAAATTGTAGGAAGTTTAATAAGCTTCGTGATTCTTGACCGGAGTCCGAAATCGTATTTCGTTAAAGAAAAGAAGGAATTGATCCGTGGCCCAACTCTCTAACTCTTTATTACAAATAATACAAGTTTTATACGATTTACAATAGTTTATACCGAGTACAATAGTTCCGTAGCTGGTGGAGGATTCGTCAAGACTGAGGTTTGGGGCGTCGGAGACTGGTATCTATAGCGGTCTTTGTCAGGGGTTGGTGCTTCCAGAACATTCGGCGATGGAGCCATGTGCAGGATCTTGGGTGGATTATCTTCCGGATGACATAGTGTCTGTGTGTAACATGAGAATATATTGAGGCCCTTACAAGATCGTCGAGTCCTCGCACGATCACTCGCCTGCGTGGGAAGAAACGCCTCGCCGGAGCATGCAGTTCGTTCACCAACTTTACTTTCTCATCGCTCATGATTACCACTGACACCTCTCTCTCTCTCTTGTTTTATCGGGTTCGCGGTCGCTTCAAAACGAAAGGTGAACGAATTCTTTGTTTAACATTATGCTACCGAGGTTTCTTCGGTTGCTGCTGCTGCCACTGCCGCAACGTTTTTCTTGTTTCTCGGTTCAATCATTATCTTCTTCATCTATGTTCCGAGCAGCTCTTGTTGTTGTTGTTGTTGTTTAATCTGATGTATTTGTTGACAAACGTGGTCGAGTCTCAACTCAATATTTGTAAATCTATCGCTCCAATTTTCGTCCACAGATATCGTTTGATTGGTTTTGCAGCAATTCCAACGAATGCTCATTCTATCGAACCACCTGTTAAATTTATCAGCAGGCATTACATTCATTACTGCAGTAACGAGTATCGAACGATTTAATTTATAATCAATCCGACTTCTTCGAAGTTATTCGATTACGGATACTATTTCGTTGTCGTGACCAGTGGGCCCGGCATTTTTCGATGCCATCAGCAATTTCAAACGATCCACCAGCTCGTTCGGATCGTCCCGATACACGTAATCGATCGGATTGTTGGCTACATGCTTCATCGTTGGAATTTGTATACCCTTTCCGCGCAACGTCGAAAACATCGGTCCTATGATAGTTTTGTACTTGTAACTCTTATTCCCCATTATCGGGTTACCTCGCTGATGCGCGCGCGTAGCGATGAGAATGTTTTTGTAAATATCATTATCGACCTCGGTGTACAGGTTCTCGTCGGGTATTCTTTTGAATATCAATTCGTACAGACCTGGAGTTCCCTCGTACCTAATTTTATTGATAACGATATCGTCATTGCTTTCAACATCAAACGTGGTGTTTCCAAGCATCGGTTTGTCATTGTGAAAATACACTCCGTACACGTTGTCCAAATTTTTCGGTGGTCAGCTAAAGAAATTGCGCAAGTATTTGCTCGCTAAAGGTCCAAGATTGTTGAACAAATGTTCGTATTCATCGCGGAGCGTTTCAGGACTTTTCAAAATGTTTCGCACCGATGATTCCAACGATGCTGTGGCCGTTGGAGACGATTCGAAAGCTTTATCCTGTTGCTCCGAAAGTATCGTAGGTATCGATTCGAGCGCCTTATTGCCACCCACCTCGTTATCGTCACTGTTGACAGGGGAATATATTTTCTTTTCCTTCTTCAAATGCATCCTTGGCGTTAAAGCTGCTTCGTCATGCTTCCTCTTCTTCTTCTTGTTCCATTTTCTCTCTACTTTCTTCATAGAGAATAGCGACTGCGTTTACGGATCCAACGGCCGATCCGCGATCGGCATATTATCGTTCGCTTCAGTAGCTGTATTTTGAACAAGCTGTTTCAACGGCTCCTCGATCGAGCGTAAATTCGTCTCAATGTTCGACTCCGTATTCATTTTCCTAACCTTCAGAGCTAAACTATTTTTACGTATGACATCACTGGTCTTGGCTATTTCTTTGGCGATCGCGGCTCGCCGGTTTTCCTTAGACCGACGTATATTGGGCGGTACGATGCGACTTCAACGACTCTTGCAGTCCAAATGAGCCCCGATCACAGCACGACAAATTCGTTAAACCGCGCCTGTAACGACCACGATTCGCAGGGCTGTCTTTGTCGATTACAAGGAATCCGTACTTGTTTCGCCAACACTTCGTACAAAGTGCGTTGAACGTTTCGAACGACATCTGTATTCATATGATTCGTGACATCTTGATTGAATAGAATCTCTAGATTCGCATTGTCGCGAAACAAATGTTTGGGTATTCTCGCGTACGATTGCGACAGATAGAAACAATCGACGTGCGAATGTCTGCCTATCGCGAAATATTTTCTCATGACATCCTGTTCGTCGCAAGCAACGTCGTCAAAGATAAATATCGAATTCGGCCGAGCATCTGCCTGGGGAATCACGTCCGCGTGGTTGTGGCGATCTACGCACCTCCGAGATGGTCCCTCGAGCAATTCGAGCAGTATCTGGACGTGGTGGGGAGATGCGTCTCCCGCTGCCAGCCACGTCCGGTGCTGGTCCTGGGGGATTTCAATGCCAAGTCTACAGCTTGGGGTTCCCCCAGGACAGACCCGAGGGGCCGGGAGGTGCTTGATTGGGCGGCGGGACTCGAGCTCCGTCTTTTAAACACGGGCTCGGTCCATACGTGCGTGCGGCACAATGGGGGTCCATCGTTGACCTTTCATGGGCAACGCCCCCAGCCGCGCGCCGTATTACGGGGTGGAGGGTGGCGGAGGATGTCGAGACGCTGTCCGACCACAGGTACATTGTTCTCGGCGTCTCCGCCGCCCCATCGACGCCCCGACGTCGCCCCGCTGATGAGGCATCGCCTCAGCCGCGGTGGGCGCTGAAGCGCCTTGACCAGGACGCTCTGATGGCGGCAGCCCACGTCGTGGCCTGGCCGGCAACACCGACCGGGCCAGTCGACGGGACAAGGGAGGCCCATTAGTTCCGGGGCGCAATGACGTCGATTTGCGACGTCGCCATGCCCCGGGCCAGGGTCTTCCCGAGGAAGGCGGTGTACTGGTGGTCGCGCGCGATAGCGGATTTGCGCACAGAGTGCGTCCGCGCGCGACGCCAGTACGCCCGCGCCCGTCGACGACGACTTTCCGACGTGGAGCTGGCTATCCAGCTGTATGGGCGATACAGGGAGAAGGTGGTCGCCCTGCAGCTGGCCATCAGGCAGGCGAAGAGCCAGGCCTGGCGCGACCTTCTCGGTACCTTAAACCGAGACCCATGGGGGTGCCCATACAAAATGGCGATGGGACGATTACGTCCCTGGGCGCCCCCTGTGACAGAGAGCCTGGATCCGGGGATGCTCGGACGGGTCGTGGACGCGCTATTCCCCGTCAGCGGGGAGGCGTCCCGGCCCGTCCCTCAGCTAGAGGGACATGAGTGGTCCCCGGATCTGGAGGTCGCGCCGGAAGAAATGGCCGGGGTAGTCAAATGGCTCCGGGGCAAGAATACTGCCCCGGGGCCGGACGGTATCCCCGGCCGGGTCTGGTTGCTTGCCATGAGCGTCCTGGGCGAGAGGCTAAGAAGCCTCTACTCCGGGTCCCTGAGGTCCGGGGTGTTCCCGGACCTCTGGAGGAGAAGTCGGATGGTCCTCTTAAGGAAGGATGGGAGGCCTGCGGATTCTCCCTCCGCGTACCGGCCCATTTGTCTCCTGGACGAAGTGGGCAAGATCTTTGAGAAGATCATTGCCGCCCGCCTCGCCAGGCACCTGTCCCGCGAGTGGCAGCCGTCGTCGCGAGGATCCACGATCTGGGGCTGAAGATGGCCCCGGAGAAGGCCGGGGCCGTCTGGTTTGGAGAAGCCTGCGTCGAGGTGAAGTCTGAGGTCAAGTATCTCGGACTGATCCTCGACAGCCACACGAGGTTCGGAGCGCATTTCGGCCGCCTCGTCCCACGAGTTGAGAGGGCGGCGGCTGCGTTAGGCTGCCTGTTGCCCAATCTCGGGGGGCCGGGCGATATGGTGCACCGCCTATACATGGGCGTGGTGCGGTCCATGACCTTATACGGTGCCCCGATTTGGGCGCCGTCCGTGAGGGCAAACCGGCGCAACACACTGTTGTTGCGCCGGCTTCAGAGGCACATGGCCCTTCGCCTCATAAGAGGCTACCGCACCACGTCTACCGTGGCGGCGCTTGCTCTGGCGGGAGAAATTCCCTTCGAGCTGCAGGCGGCGATACGCGCCTATATTTATAGGCGCATATGCATCGCTGGCCGGGCTCGGGGGGGCCCGCCGGAGCAGGAGGTGGTCCAGTGCTTCGAGCTCCAGGCCCGGGGACTTGCGCTCGCCAGATGGCATGCGGAGCTTTGTTCCCATGCCGGCGAGCGCGTCCCTGGGACTCTCCTGCCGCACTTCGCCACGTGGCGGGAGAGGCGGTTTGGCAGGCTCTCCTACCGTGCGACGCAGGTATTCACCGGGCATGGCTGCTTCGGTGTCTACCTGTGTCGCATCGGTCAGGAAGCGACGACGGTGTGCCACCACTGTGGCGCGGAGGAGGACTCGGCGCAGCATACACTGGAGGTATGCCCCGCCTTTTCAGTGCTGCGCCGAGTCCTAAGAAGGGAAGTTGGTCGCGACCTCGCTCTCTCCAGCTTAGTTGGGGCCATGCTGGAGAGCCCGAGAAAATGGGCGCCAGCCATCGCCTTCTGCGAACAAGTAATGTTGCAGAAGGAGGCTGCCGAGCGGGGTCGCCGTGAGCGGGGGGTGCGGCGTGTGCGCCCACGCCTAAAGCCCTCCCCCCCGAGCAGCTGAGAATAGGCGGGTGGCGGGTGTACCGGATTATGCTGGTTTAATTGCCCGCCGCCCGCCAACCGAAGATGTCCTCCCTATACCGGGAGTGGGGCGACGAACATCATCGCCGCCGACGGCCGCCGTGCCCAGGGCGGGGGCCCTGGGCACCCTCATTGAAAAGCGGCCGTCGTGACGAGGCGGTGCGGGGAGCGGTCCCCCGCACCGCCGAACCAAGATTACTCATGGTGGCGGGTGGCGGATAAATCTCCCCCCGGGACGCGGCCGGCCACCGCCATTCCTTCTTGGTGGCCGGCCAGGCGAGGGGGAGCCGCGGTTGTGTTTGTTAAGAGTTCCCGTGGCTCCCCCACGGACGAGAGCAAGTTGCTCAAGTATTGATACTGTGGTTGACGCAACGATTTCGAATACACGTACACGTTTGCGAATCGCAGCCAATTCGGACTCTCCAACAGACTAATCATAACATTCGTTTTACCACATCCTCACGGGCCGCTTATTACGCACCGTATAGTACTCTGTAGCAATGATCTGTGTTTCGGAATTATCTCATCGTGATCGTCGAACGTGCGTCAGGTCGGAACCCGGATATTCAATGACTGTCATACGAAACTGTAGATATCAGTCTCCCCATATTCCAATGATAGAGCGCATCTCCATGTAAACTGACGTACGTACATTTTTTTCTTTTTTCATAATCAACAGAAAAATAAAACAAACCTTGGCATAACAGCTCCATATACCATTTACAGACTGGTAAAAACAGCTCTGTATACCGTTACACACTGGTAAAAACTGCTCTCTATACCGTTACAGACTGGTAAAAACAGCACTGATGAGATTAGGTATGGGTCTGAAGAAAAATAGGAAGAAGGAGGAGGACCGACGAACGGTCAAAGGAAAGAGAAAGAAGGTAGAAACAGTATCGAAAGAATTCTACCGATCGCCAAACGAGGCGGTTTTCTACCGCTGTTGTTGCCCGCTTTGGGAGCTTTGGAAGCGTTGACAGATGGCGCTTCTGGGGTGATCAAAACAATAAACGATGCGAAAGCTGCGAAGAAACAATTGGAAAAAGCGCGACGACACAATCGCGCTATGGAGGGTCGCGGACTGTATCTCGCGCCGTACAAACGTGAAAAAGGAATGAAGAAGATAAGGTCAAAAGAAAGGAAAAAAGATAACTCGACGACGGACGTTGAATTGAAAATCGTCTGTAAAAAATTACCGCATTTTCGCGGAGTTTTCATTATGGGTAAACGAACGAGGAATAGTGAATCTGGATAGCGGTCATGGTTCAGGAACGCACTGGGTCGCGTATATAAAGCATGATTCGCGAGTCAGCTACTTCGATAGTTTTGGAGATCTTCGACCACCTATTGAATTGATTCGTTATTTCCGACCATCACGTACAATCACAAGATTTATCAAAGTTACAACGAAAGCGTGTGCGGGCAATTGTGTGTGAAATTTCTGCGAGGATCTCTAATATAGTCCGTCGCAAGAATATCATACACGTTCACGTTATCGGGAAGAAGTAGCGTGCTATCATCCAAGTACTTCCCGCCTATAGATCTCAACAATGCCGATTACGAACTGGGCCTGCTCGATTTGCAAACTTATTACACGATACCAAACATCAGTTCAAATATCGGTATTGGGATTATGGCTTGGATTATTTCTCAAATAAATATGATATTAATCCTTTTTCTTAAAAAGCTTTATTTTTACTTCTATTTGAGAGAAGGTATATGTACGAACTGACTGAGCTACCAAAATCAACTGAGAGACCGACAACTGAAAATCGCCTGCTTATATACCTTTTCTGGTGTGGTCTTCTCCACCAATCAGAGACGGTCATTCATCGCGTCTTACATTGTATACGCGGTACTGGGATCACTATCGGTCAGAGCACGATGTGTTCTAACGACACCGGCGATGGTATATGGCGGTATCTTTGATATACAGTTTACATCACCGTCGGTGCCCGCTGACGGAACCGGCGGAAACGTAATCTGATATTTTCGAATCTCAGTCCTAAGTAAACTATAGATTAATTTTTGTCCGAGGCTAAAGATTTTTTTTCAATATGCCCCCTCAAAAATTAAACAAAAGATAAATACAAGATTAACATGCAACCAATAAAAATATGTATATTTATCAACTAAATATGATATACCTTCTCTCTTTTGGGAAATACAATATGGTCCAACATTTGTTGCTAAGGGTCAAGGGAAACCCAGAAAAACCTGACCAGACCATTTACTTCTTATAATAATTGAAAAAAAATTCTATTATTGTACGCCTATTCCAACTCTCATTTGGATGAACTTCTGTCCTGGAAGTGGCTTGGTCAACATATCTTTTTTTTTTTTTTTTGTTTAACGTGGGGGAAATCTGCTGGCCAGACACCCCCGTCCCGGGCGGGACGGGGGTAGTGCGAGGTTTGACCCGCTAAAACCCCCACGGCGGCCTAGGGCGCTGGCGATTACTGGGGGAGCCACGGGAACTCTTAACGAACACAACCGCGGCTCCCCCTCGCCTGGCCGGCCACCAGGATGGAATGGCGGTGGCCGGCCGCGTCCCGGGGGGAGATTTATCCTCCCCCATGAATAATCTTGGTTCGGCGGTGCGGGGGACCGCTCCACGCACCGCCTCGTCACGACGGCCGCTTTTCAATGAGGGTGCCCAGGGCCCCCGCCCTGGGCACGGCGGCCGTCGGCGGCGACGATGTTCGTCGCCCCACTCCCGGTATAGGGAGGATATCTTCGGTTGGCGGGCGGCGGGCAATTAAACCAGCATAATCTGGTACACCCGCCGCCCGCCTATTCTCAGCTGCTCGGGGGGGGGGGGGCTCTAGGCGTGGGCGCACACGCCGCACCCCCCGCTCACAGCGACCCCGCTCGGCAGCCTCCTTCTGCAACATTACCTGTTCGCAGAAGGTGATGGCTGCCGCCCATTTTCTCGGGCTCTCCAGCATTGCCCCAACTAAGCTGGAGAGAGCGAGGTCGCTACCAACTTCCCTTCTTAGGACTCGGCGCAGCAGTGAAAAGGCGGGGCATATCTCCAGTGTACTTTATTCTCTACCTGCTCTCTGGTAAAGTGATATTTAATATCGATATGTTTTGATCTTTTGTGACTAGAGAGAGTTGGGTTGTTTGCAAAACTAATACAACCATTATTGTCTTCATAGATTACAATGGATTCTGATATATTTACTTTGATACTGGTTGCTAAAGATTTTAACCATAATGCTTCTTTAACTGCTTCAAATAAAGCCATGTATTCGGCCTCAGTCGAAGAGGCCGCGACTGATGATTGCTTTTTCGTATTCCAACTAATTGTATATTTTTCGAACAATTTAAATATATAACCAGTTGTGTCGTTTCCATCCCAATCTGAATCAGCATACCCTGCTGTCTATCAAGATGTTATCATGTGTACCTCTTGTGTACGTTAGTTTGATATTTGTCGTGCCTTTCAAATATCTTAAAACTCTTTTAAGACAAATCCATAATTCCTTATTTCTTTTATTTGTGTATCTGCTCAAAATGCTCACAGCTACACATAGATCAGGTCGCGTACAGATCATAATATTGTTACGTGCCGAGGGCCAGGCAGTTTGGGTGGCCGGAGGTTGCATGCAATTGGAATCTTTTTGGATGAGGTGCGTAGACCAGCCGATGTTTATTTCGACACGGGTGGCTACCTTTTAGGTTAGGATGAGGTGCGTAGACCAGCCAATGTTTATTTCGACACGGGTGGCTACCTTCAAAGGGGTTTGGATAAGGTGGTTGGAGGAATTGGTGTTAGGGTGCCTCGTAACTTTGTTAAAAAGAAATAAGGATATACCTCGAGCGGCTGAGGTATACCTTGGTGGGTTCTTACCTATTACTGGTTCGAAGCAGGAGATGGTAATAATTGAAGTGGAAACCAAAAAACTGGTAGAAACTAATTTATTGCGCGCTGGGTTTAACAAGTGTGAGTGTGTGTTTGTGGACTCTAAACGCGCTCTCAGTTCTTCGCACTGAGCCGGCGGGGACTTTCGATTCTAGGCTGTTACCTCTGAGATTTGGTTGAAAGAGAATTTAACTCGATCTTGCTAATGTTTCCGTCTCAACGAATGTCACGAAACTAGCCCGCTTCCCGGTCGCGTTAGAGCCCTTTATATACTAAAATTTTATGGGAAAAATGGTAGTGGCGGTGTTGCTACGTGGTCTGGTTCCAGAACGTTCGTCGTCGTACCCCCTCGGAGGCACTCGACTCACGATATACAAATCCACCCCCGACTGGCTGCCGCCAGCCTGGCGTATGCCTTCAGGAAGGAATATAAAAAATACGTGGGAAGATTCCTCGTATGTTACAATATACATCAAACAACCAATAACATTTCGACAAGGTGCCTCATATTGTTCGTCTGAATTCAGGGCTTCATAATTAAGCTTACTTTCAAGTGGAGTATTTATGGGTTTACAATTATCCATATTAAATTTCTTCAATACTTTTCTAATATAAGTACTTTGGTCTAGAGTTATATTTTCTCCAGTCCTTTCAATTCTAATGAAACTGTTCATTACCTGTTCATTAAGTAGTCTTTGAAATTATTCATCGTTACGATATTAGCTGTCGCAACTACCAAATGATCGACATACAAAACTACATAGATATTTTTAGAAATATCTCCTTTATCTAAAATATAAGTACAACGGTCAACTGGGGAATTCTGAAAATCTTTTTCTTTAACCCTTTCGCTACGGCAGTCCGTTCCGCGGAAGTAGCGCCACTGAACGGGGTACCGCGCCGCGCAGTGTGCACATCGCGCATCGGTAGTCTTCGATGTTCGCACGTACGTCTTTCAATGGTACTCTGGAATTGTCTCGTATGTATACTTTTTTAAGAGTTATGTAATATCTGTTTCGTCATATTATATAGAAAAACATAAAAATGAGTATATTGTGGGTATTCAGAAATTTACATATTAACAAAAGTTACTATTATTATAAATAAAAATACAGTTAAGGTAATTAGATATCAAATTATACAATAATTCTTAGTAATATAACTCTGTATGGTAGATTTTAAAGCAAGGTGTTACGCAGAGACCAACATTACAATCTTCACATTCATATCGATTCTCGCGTTTTTTGTCGTTTGTCTATTTTTGATGAGGATAAGTATTATTCATATGATATTTTTGCAATATTTGTCGGATTAATTCTAAGTGAAATTTGGCTATAGATATCGGTTGTTGTGTGTTATGTTTATATAGACAGTATGCATTCCACACGCATATGTCCAGCAAATGGAAAAAATATTTACGATACCATTTCATAGATTTACGTGTCGAATTTATAGTGCTAATCACCATGTCTACTTTGTCAACAGAACCCATACAATTATTATAATCTAAGACGCATACTGGTTTTTGAATTTTCTTTCCTCCACGCCTAACAACCGTTGCAAACTCTGAAGTATGCATGGTGGATAACATATAAACTTCTTTCTTATCCATTCATTTTACAGCTAATAAATTTTTAGTTGAACGGGAAGATGCCTCTCCTTTTCTCAGTATATCAGTAATCTTTGGCATTCCTCGTCGTCTTTTTTTTATCGTCCCACACGCATTTGTATAATTATCATACAATAAATTAAACAAGGATGGGCTTGAATACCAGTTATCTAGAAAAACAGTGTGTCCTTTTCCTAGATAGGGCGCCATTAGTGTTTCTACTATCGCTCCCGATTTGCCGATTTCCTTATTTTGGCTGCTGCACATAGTCGATGACCCGGCATAAATAATAAGGTCTTGTACAAAACCAGTTCGGCAATCACAAAGAATGAATGACTTGATGCCAAATCTACTTCTCTTTGAAGGAATATATTGTTTGAAGGAAAGTCTCCCTTTATAGAGAAGTAAACTTTCATCGATGCACAAGTCTCGGTAAGGATAAAATGATTGGCTGAAATTATTTCGGAGCATATCGACCACGTTCCTTATTTTATATAATTTATCATTGGGAGATATGATATTTTGGCTGAATTGTGTGTAGCATCGATAGCAATTTAAAATAGCGGTCTCTAGGCATAATCTCTCCAAAAATATCACTACGTAAGGATAGCTTCTTATTGCGTGTCATTAGAAATGACACTGCAAAAAGCGGTATATTTCGGATAGTGTCGTTCCTTCACTATCTTCCATATTATTGTTATTTTTTTTTAACCAATAGTCATTTGTTTCATTTACAATGTATTGCACGAACTCTTCTGAAGCAAAGAGCAAAAAGTAATCAATTATTTTCGCTAATCTGCTAATGTTTGCTATAATTCCTGTATTTTCAGCTGTAAATGGATGTATCTTGGGGATGAATGTGTTTGTGGTCCACGAATCGCAATAGTCGTTATTGTGTCTCTCATTATTTTCTACTTCTGAGTCTGAGGTATTACATATATATCTTCTATTTTTGTTCAGAGTGAAATTATCTATTTTCACTCTCGGAACCATATTCGGAGTCGATTAATCCATTCAAAAATAGTATGCTTTTTGAACTCCGTCCTGGCATTCTAACAAGGATGAAAATAAAAATTAAAAAGCAAATTTTACACAAACCTACAATTAAAAATTTCCGATAAACGTTACTAACCTCAACATCGATATTAACTGTAAAATAAGACAATAATATTTTTAATCTATATCTTGTCCGACTTAATATCGGTTCAAGAGATACTTTATATTATAATCCTTGTTTTCTAAAATAGTTTTTTGCCTTACAAATACTTTACCATCCAATAGAAAAAAATTGAAGATTCTTATTTCGTATGTAAAATATGCAGGCTTTAGTTCAGTACGAGCTATTAGATTCAAAAGATATTCTACCGTTATAGTAGATTCTGTTTTCTAATGGTCAGCGTAGATGGCTTCGCGGACACCGATTATAGTCGGCACCCGTACACACAGCACGTCGCGCGAACACCGACTATAACCGGCATCCGTACACACAGCACGTCGCGCGGCCGCCGACTATAGTCGGTGTCCGTAGCGAAAGGGTTAAGAGCCTTTTCTAATTCTTCAAACCAGCATCTTGCTGCTTGTTTTAATCCATACAAAGCTTTATTTAATTTACAAACTTGATTTTGTTTGTTTTCAATTCCCTCAGGTACTCTCATATAAATTTCCTCTTTTAATATACCGTTTAAAAATGCGGATTCTACATCCATATGATGGATTAATAAATTAAATTGATTAGCATAAGCAATTATAAATCTGAAACTTGAAATCCTTGCAACCGGAGCAAAGGTTTCATTATAATCTACTAAATACTTTTGGCTAAACCCTTTTGCAACCAGCCGAGCTTTATATCTTAATGAGTTTACAAATTCATCATCTTTTATCGTAAATACCCATTTACAATTTATTATATTTCTATTGCTAGGCCTTGGTACTAATGTCCAAGTTTTATTCACCATAAGAGAATTAATTTCTTCTCTAACAGCTTGTTCCCATTGTTCCCTATTATTTCTGTTATTTATTTCCTGATATGATGCAGGAGTTTCATAAACTACCGATTGTGCACACATCATATAATCAATCGGCATGTCCTCTTCATCATATGAAATGTGCGGTTTCCTTTTAATCCTATCACTCCTTCTTGGTTCTGATAACATTCTTTTACTGCTATTTGTACTATCTGTATTTGTACTATTCTGAGAAGAAGACCCATCTATTTTTCATAGATTCTGTTTGGATTTATACTCTCTAGTTTATCTATTCTTCCATCAACAGACTTACTAGGATCACCCACTGATTTTGACTTTACGTCAGAAACATCAGTTTTATTTCCGATATTTTCCGAACTTAAACTATGTGGTTTGCCATTATCAGATTTCTTTAATTCCTTTATTGAGTTTGACATTACGTCAGAAATTTCATTTTTATTTTGAGATTTTTCACAACTAATCTCTTTAACATTTGCTACCGGCCTTGACTTTAGGAAATTAACTTCGTCAAATATTGTATCTCTGACAACGAAATACTTTTCCTTTTCACGTCCCACACTCTATACCCGTTTGTTTCATAGCCTGCTAGTATTCCTTTCCATGACTTTTCGTTACATTTGGTTTTACTAGTTTTATCATGCACATATACTGTAGAATCAAATATTCTTAAATATTTTATTTGTGGAAGGAGTGATTGGACCGCACACGTCCGAATGTACTATAAACAAAGGTCTTTTTACATGATCTTTATCTTTTTCCTTTTCAAACGGCAATCGTGCTTGTTTTCCATTAACGCAAGCTTCGCATAAGTTATTATTAGGTATTATTTTATTTACCAATTCGACATCGCTAATCATTCCTTTATTTCTTAACTCTAAGAATTTACTTTTTTCAATATGTCCCAAGCGTTCATGCCATAGTTCAAAATTACCTTTGATAATGCTGTACATTTGGACTGAGTTTACTTGTTCATGCTTTATTTTAAAATCTATTGTAACAAGATTGTTCGAGGACTTACCCCTGATGATCACCTTACCGGATTTAAAAATCTGCACACCTTGTTTATCAAATACAATCGTATTACCCATACTTTGCATCTTTGATACAGAGAGCAAGTTATATGGTACTTCCGGCGAATATAGGACGTCCTTCAATTCTCCTGCGACTCCTGTGTCACTGACTACGTCCAGTGTGTCCCTTTTTGTTGTCATGATGTATTCTCCAGATTTTGTCACTGATATCCTGATCGGTGTCTTCAGCTCCTCGTTTTGCTAAGTCCTCCCTATTGATAATATGGTCGGACGCTCCTGACCAACCCGTTCTCTTCTATCTTCACTGCATTCCACATATCCTGCCATGAATGCAAATCCATCTGTATTTGCAGCATTTGTATTTTGCTGCACACACTGCACTGTTTGTAATGTTCTCCTGTTTTCGCTATTTTTATAGTCCATGGTTCTCTTGTGGTAGTAACAATCCTTCTTTATATGTCCTTTTCTTCCACACTGGTAACATTTTGTCACATGTGTTGCTTTTGTCTTCATGTTCGTAGACGTTTTATTTCGTATTTAAAAATTTCCACGTTTTCTTGTTTTTATAGGAAAGTCTTGATTAGTGAATCTCCTTTTATTATTATTTTGTTTAATTGCCTGGAGAATCTTTATACTTGAATCGGCATTCTCATTTAACAATTTCACCTCATGATCCAATAGTCTGGTTTTTACGAATGCAATACTTAAGTTGTCTTCAGCTAAAGTTTCAATAGCTGTTATCATTCCATCATAAGATGATGGAAGTGTTAATAACAAATGAGAAATTACATCTATCTCTTCTAATTTTCCTCCAGCTGCTTTTGTAGCGACGTGCTTTTACGGCGCCTTTTTGACGCGCGGGGATCGAACGTCAACCCTACCGGGGTTGTAAGGCCCGGGCTTCACTTGTTTGAAGACGCGTCGGTTTTGTAATGGTTATCGGTCCGATTGACCGATTTTGAATGAATGAACGATTGAGTTCCCGAGTCGAATGAGTCTCCGGTTGCGACGAGTGAGTCTCCGAACGATTGAGACTGTTTGACGCACGAGTGAGACTCCGGATCGAGAATATATGTTTGTGAAGACGACTGTAAGAATAATAATACTAATGACGCGCCTCGACTGCTCGCGTTTTTTATACGTTTTTCCCCACTTGAGATTCTTGAAGGAACCTCCACCTCCATGTCGGGATGTACTGATTGGTTTTCTCGAAAATTACGATCTCCCAATCAGCGTCCTCCAAACGTTTCGTCACCACCCTCTCGTACCGTCCTGCACGGGCCTTGTCTTGGAGAGGGGTGCGACACGTAATTGCGTGGTCGGGGAGGTCCTCTGGGCCTTAAGATGTCATCCCCGCGACGGTTGGGACTAACTTTCCCAAGACGCGTTCAAAAATTTCAAGTGTTATTGCGGGATTTTTTTCGGGCCTTTTGGATTTACGACGCGTCGCGATCATTAGAAAAGACGGAGACACTGCCCAGATGTTCGGCAGCTGCAAAAAAAGGTCTCCGTCTCCTCAGATGACCCACGCTTGTCCGTGCCATAAACCCTCAAGCGAGAGAGATCTGCAGGAGGTCCTACGTGACGGAACAGCTTTCAATTCAGTGGTTAGGCCATCAAATGTCGTGAAGTGTCTCATCAATGGGGTATCACTTTGCAATTTTATACTCAGTAATTTCTTTTGCAGAGCCAGTTGAGTGGCGAGACTTTTTCGCTCGTACAAATTGTCCAAATTCTTGAAGATTTCTCTCGCACTGTTTTCTGGTTTCATGAAACATAGTAATGAGTCTGCCAGATACTCTGTAATTATGCCTTTAACAGTTCGTTCTGCTTTATCCAACTTCTCCGTCTTATTCAGTGGTGGTTCATCGTCGATTACGTGTATAATGTTTAGTTCTGTCAGCACAGCACGTACACGGAATTTCCAAACACTATATCGTTTACCATCGAACACATTAATGTTTCGTTTTATACACGCACTTTCCATTGTTCTAAATCACTTAATAAGTATTTACAGTATCAGTTTATGACACTAGAACGTTACACGTTAAAATAATATTGTTCTCTTTGCACAGTCGTTTTACACTTAACACAGTTAATTAAAAAAGACGTTGCCAGGGCCCATAACCCATTGGGATTATGGCTTGGATTATTTCTCAAATGAATATGATATTAATCCTTTTTCTTATAAAGCTATATTTTTACTTTTATTTGAGTGAAGGTATATGTACGAACTGACTGAGCGACCAAAATCAATTGAGAGACCGGAAATTGAAAATCGCCTGCTTATATACCTTTTTTGGTGTGGTCTTCTCCACCAATCAGAGACGGTCATTCATCGCGTCTTATATTGTATACGCGGTACTGGGATCACTAACGGTCATAGCACGATGTGTTCTAACGACACCGGCGATGGTATAAAGGGTGTTCCACAATTATTTTAACAGCCGAAAATGAGGGGTAGCTGAGGTCATTTGAAGTAACTTTTTCCTTTGCGAAAATGCAATCCGCGGCTTTGTTTACGAGTTATTAACGAAAAACACTGGCCAATGAGAGGTGACGGTGCAAGGGAGAGGGTCCGCGAGAGAGTCCGCAGCACGAGGCTTTAACAGAAGGTCGGGACGGACTCGAGCCGCGTTCGAAGTATTGAACAAGTCACAAGACGAGAACTTACCGGATTTTTTTACTACATAACAGTGATATTTTTAAGAAAAACGCTGTTCACCTTTACTTTAGAACGTCTGAAGAATATTTACTAATTTTTCGGACCCGAAATAATATGAAGTTTAACCGTGGCAGCCGTTTTAATTTTCTGGTGTGCATGACACCTCGTGTGTACCATATGAAATTTTTATGCATGGTGTACAGTGAAGATTAACAAAGTTCGTAAATGATATTTTAATTTAAATAATTCCGTGTACGAACAGAATTCAACGAATGATTCGCAAAGCTGATTTAATAATAAATAATCGCGTTAAGGTACTTAAAGGATTTGTTTTTTAGAGAAATATGAAAAATATTATCGATAAGAAACTCACCCATTTAGTTGAGGAAGTATTTGCTGACTCATACGTACTGACCTCGTACAACGAACAGCTGATCCCAGGTCGATGACCGCAACATTCGAGGGATTCTGTCGGTGGAACCTCTGGTATGGTTATTTGCGAAGTTCACTTACACTGCACAGTCGCCAAACATTGATCAGTTAATTAATCACTGATAATCCGAATCACTTATGGATATTAAGAAAGATCACTGAGACTCGTTCGCGGATAATCATTAATACGACGCGTTCGTTCAGAAGTCGACGTTTCACTGCCGAAAAATTCAGGCCTTGACTGTGGGCCCTTGTTGTTCGTCGTTCGGCCGTCCGAGGAAATGACACTCGATACCATTTTCTTCGCACGGCCATTAATGACGTTCTAAGAGCGCAGGGTACCGTCGGTGATAGCGGGTCGGACACAGTTTATGTCTCGGCATATCTTGTTTAATTCATTTGGCGGTACCCTGCGCTTCTCAGTCATCTTTCGTAATATCCACAAATGTTTCGGATTATGAGTGATTAATTAAGTGATCAGTGTTTGGTGACAGTGCAATGAAAGATCAGCTGTACGTTGTACAAGGTCAGTGCCCTTCGACATCGTGAATTTCAGCCAACAAATGCATCCTCAACTAAATGGATGAGTTTCTTACTGATAATATTTTTTATATCTCTCTAATAAACAAATCCTTTACGTACCTTATTTATTATTAAATCAGCTTTGCAAATCATTCGTTAATCTTCACTGTACACCTTGCAAAAAATTTCATATGGTACACACGAGGTGTCATGCACACCAGAAAATTAAAACGGCTGCCACGGTTAAACTTCATATTATTTCGGGTCCGAAAAATTAGTAAATATTCTTCAGACGTTCTAAAATAAAGGTGAACAGCGTTTTTCTTAAAAATATCACTGTTATGTAGTAAAAAAAATCCGGTAAGTTCTCGCCTTGTGACTTGATCAATACTTCGAACGCGGCTCGAGTCCGTCCCGACCTTCTGTTAAAGCCTCGTGCTGCGGACTCTCTCGCGGACCCTCTCCCTCGCACCGTCACCTCTCATTGGCCAGTGTTTTTCGTTAATAACTCGTAAACAAAGCCCCAGATTGCATTTTCGCAAAGGAAAAAGTTACTTCAAATGACCTCAGCTACCCCTCATTTTTGGCTGTTAAAATAATCGTCGAACACCCTGTATAGCGGTATCTTTGATATACAGTTTACATCACCGTCGGTGCGTGTTGACGGAACCGGCGGAAACGTAATCTGATATTTTCGAATCTCAGTCCTAAGTAAACTATAAATTAATTTTTGTCCGAGGCTAAAGTTTCTGTTTCAACAATCGGAGACAATAAATTCTATTTCGGCGACGAGGGTGAGGAGATAAACATCCCGGACGGCTCGTACGAACTGGAGGCGATCAACGCTTACTTGAGGCGTGAGATAAGCGCGCGGTATCCTTCTCCAGCCAAAGACAACAACGATGTAGAATATCCGCTGATCCTACGAGCGATCAACAATAAAAGCGAAACTAAAAGCGCATATAAGATAGATTTTACGAAACCCGACACCGTGGGTCCAATCCTAGGATTCTCTAGGAATCGCATTCTATCACCGAACACGTGGCATGTATCGCACACTTCCGTGAATATCATTAACACGAATATTATTCAAATAGAATGCAACGTAACCACCTGTTCGTTCGATAACGGGAAACTGGTTCACATGAGTAGAACTTTTATGATACCCCGCTTCCATCTGTACGGGAATGTAGCTGTCGAGAGACATGTGTCGTATAGTTGCGTGATCTCCGCGTGTAGCAGGGGCCATGCCCTCTTGACTACCTCGGGTTCCATTACGTCCGCGCCTGGGGCCTTCTTTCCTTTCAGCTTTCGTATGGCTATACCGATCTCGGTTGCGGTGAAGCAGGCAGTGTCGCGTGTGTTGGGGGGTGTTAGAGTGCTATTCTGTAGTCGCCTATGCCAATGTGTTTCAGTGTTCTTATCATCATCGGGTATGAGGCTATGGAGGAGCAGCTCAGCAGTTATCGTGCCATGTGATTGTGTGCGTGTTGTTTTGTGCAATGTTGTTACATGCTTTGGCAGTGTGGATTTTCCTGGTTTGTAGCTTATAAACTACGCCCTGGGGATCTCTGTTCCCCTCAGCTGTCACAAATGAGCGCCAGCTGAGGAGTTTTGCCTTTCTAATGTGTGCGTTGTACTTGTTTCTGGTTTTCCTGTACTGTTTTGTTGTGTGTTCGTGCTGTGTGGTGTTTATGTTTTGCTGGCATAGCCTTCTGAGCCTTCGGGTTTCCTTCTTCAACCTGCCCAGCTCTTTATTCCACCAAGGAACAGGCCTGGGGAAGCAGGTCTTCCTGGGGATTGCAGCGTTACTGGCATGAGTTATCATATCCTCGAGCGTATCTGCAAGTCTGTTTGCGTCTGTGTGGTTCATTGAGGGTGCACTGAGAACCTGCAGGGACTCGGTTCTAAGAGTTTTCTCAAACTTCTTCCATTTCGCTCTTTTAAGATTGAACCGGTTGGAGGAGAGTTTTGAATTTTCTGTGGGTGTATTTTGAATGCTAAATGTTATTAAGTTGTGGTCACTTGCAGTTTCTCTATCGTGTATCCACCACCGATCTATCCTGTTCGCTATTGGGCCTGTGGTCAGTGATACATCGATGTTGGATTTGCCTCTTGTGTTGTCGAAAGTCCATATCTTAGAAGGTTTGTTGGCAACTAGGAGGTTATGCTACGAGATTAGATCCTCGACAGCTTCACCTCTGTTGTCCGTATCTACATTATGACAAAGGGTAGACTTGGTATTTACATCTACGAGGACTATGACACTCTTTCCCCGGAGGCTAGACAGGATTGAATCAAGGTGATCTATATACCCGGTGATTGGATCTGAGCACTGACAGTAGGCACTCACAACATAGAAGCAGAGGTCACCTGTGCTTATTTCTGCGCAGGTGAAGTGCGTATTGCACAAGTGCTACAGCTTCAGTGTCGTGAGCGCCGGATTGCAAATGACTAGGGATTGCAATCACTAGTTGTCTGTGATTGTTTGTGTCGTAATTCCCATTATATTAGTCTCAGCTCGTCCATGGCCGTTTTGCAGTTGTTAGTGTTAATTTGTGCGATCTTTATTTTGGAGATACGATTGCTCCTGTTTTGCATAGTGTTTCTCCCGGTGGTTCCCGCGTTTACAAGAGGTGAAGGCTTACTTACCATAGTCTATTTTGTTAGAATTAACCTCCATGGCGTAGCGGAAGGCAGGGCAGTCTTTGCTCCTTGACGAGTGGTCACACGGTTTCTTCACCCTCTTGCAGTTGATGCACGTAGGGTGTTTGTCCTTGTCGGGGCACTTGTCGAATGAGTGCACGTCCTTGGCACAGTGACCGCAGGTCTCAATGGTGGCCCTGCAGTGTTTGGAGATGTGTCCAAAGGATTGACACTTATAGCACCTACTAAGTATATTATAGTCACGTATCGCACATGAGTTCCACCCGATGAAGACTCGCCCAATGGCGAACATGGTTTCTCTAATATCCGGTGACAGTTCGAGGACCCAGTTGGTCGTGTCTTTGGATCTGTCGCCTGTACTGTAGAGGATTTTGATTTTCTGTGCGAAGTCTTCATCGGTTAGATGCTCTAGATTTTGAGATTTCAGGGCACTAACAAGATCACTTCCAATAACCGTATTTGACACTCCGTAGATTATAACACGGGGTTTCTTCTTCGCCGGCAGGTCAGCTTTCAGGCGGGCCTTAGGTAGCGTTTTGTTTTGGAGAATCTTGACGAGGTCCTCTTTGGTTTCTGTCTCGATTAAAATTCCGTTGTTGTTAATTTTGCGTACATTTCTTATTTTTATATTGTCTTTGGCTGGCGCGATGGAGTCTATAATTGTTTTTTTTTGTGTTTTCGCTGCTGGATGTCGGTGTGGTTTCTGTGGGATACACGGTAGCCACATATCTTTTAGGTATAGTGATTGTTTTATTTTTAGTCCCTCATTTTGTTGCGTTGGCGTAAGAGGTGGATGGCGTGGTTTTTGTTAGTGTTGATGTTGATGGTTTCTATTGGACGGTCTTCCCTAGTATATTAACAGTGTTAACAACACTGCTAACAATTTTTGTGAGACTGTCCAGTCTTGTTTCTATGGAGTCCTTTTCTTGTGCTTTGTTTTTCAGTGCGTTGTTCTCGGTTAGAAGATGTTCAGTATACGTGTATGCTCTTTTTATGAGGCCTTTAAAATGTTTGGCATCTTCCTCCGGAAGGCTCTCAGCGAGCTCCTGGCTGAAGGTCAGGAGCAGGAGCAGCGGTGATGGCTCATTGGCGTCGGGTTCGGCGTGGTTGTGTCTCTTGTTTTCGTGGCTTCTGTCTCGCTCGTTGTCAGAGGTGGCCTTACGTTTCATCTTGCTGCTGAGATTTCTCGCTTCCCTTGATTGGACTATTTTCCAATCACTATCCATTTCAGTTTCCATGATGTTGCTTCCGCGTGATCTGGTCACGCGGCGCAGCACTTGTGCACAGCACTGTGTATGTTCGTTTATTTTAGATTCACGCGGGCGAGTATCTATAGTGTCTGAGAGTATTGCTTGCTGCGTGTCCGTTGCTATGGTTCGTTGCTATGGACCGTCGCCGGGATCGTATACCTGCCCAGCGATCCTTCGGTGAGGGTCAGTGCCAGGTAGTTAGGCGACAACGGCGATGCAAGCAAACGAAAATCTGTTTTCGCTATAAGTTTGTTCATTATTGTCCGATTTACAAATAACTTGCACTCAATTGTTTCATAACACTAGCACTACACGTGTGTTGTTAATTCTTTTATCGGTGCACTGTTTTGCAGTTTGTTGCATTCGGCCGGCAAGCCGTATACCTGACCGGCGACCCTTGTAATGGGGGTCGCTGCCGGGTGGTCTGGCGGCAACGGTTACGCGAACAAACGAAAATTCGATTTTCGCTTGTATGTTTGTTAATTTTAGTCTGATTTTTAAACAATTTACACTACGTTGTTTCTTATTATTAGCACTACACGTTATTTATTAAATTGTCTATCGTAGCACAGTTTTAAAGTTTTTTGGCAATCGGCCGGCAGCCGTATACCTGGCCGGTGACCCTTTTAATGAGGGTCGTTGCCGGGTGGCCTGGCGGTAACAGTGATGCGCACAATTGAATTTTCTATTTTCGTTAATAACTTTTTTAGTTGTTTATTAATTTTAAAACAAACTGCACTAGGTTGTAGCTGATCACGACCACTTTTTACTGATTCAAAAATTTTGATTTTCGGAGCACTTTTGATCACTATTACACTGTTAACACGCGGAGCAACGTGACATGCGTCCGTTCGCTTCGATGGTCGGCAGCAGAGTGAGTAGATAGGGACAGTTATTGTTACCATTTTAAGGAGCATACGGGCCGTAGCCAGCTCAGGACCGGGCGAAGCTGATCTAGCTTATGCCGGTCGATATTGAATCAGCGGTGAACAACTGCGAGGGGACCGGGACGTGGATCCACCGCGCCTTCGCTGTCAACTCATTAGGCCGGGTTACAGAAGACCCGGTCTTGACTCCGTGTTGGCTGCAAGGAGTAGTAGATAGGGACATTTAGTGTGAATCCGGCCACCACGAAGGTGACGCGGATATGTTTCCTCGCCCTTTCATTCATTCTGTTCGCACTTATACTCTCTAGTTTATCTGTTTTTCCATCAACAGACTTACTAGATTCAGCCACTGATTTTAACTTTACATCCTGCGACTCCTGTGTCACTGATTACGTTCAGTGTGCCACTTTTTGTTGCCATGATGTATTCTCCAGATTTTGCCACTGATATCCTGATCGGTGTCTTCAGCTCCTCGAAACGTATTGCTAAGTCCTCCCTATTGATAATATGGTCGGATGCTCCAGTATCAAATGAAAATTGAATCTGTTCTCTTCTATCTTTACTGCATTCCACATGTCCTGCCATGAATGCAAATCCATCTGTATTTGCAGTATTTGTATTTTGCTGCACACACTACACTGTTTGTAATATTCTCCTTTTATGTCGTCATTGTCATTCATCGCGTCTTACATTGTATACGCGGTACTGGGATCACTAACAGTCAGATCGCGGTGTTTTCTAACGACGCGGCGGTGGTATATTGCGGTATCTTTGATATACAATTTACATCACCGTCGGTGCCCGCTGACGGAACCGGCGGAAACGTAATCTGATATTTTCGAACCTCAGTTCTATGTAAACTATAGATTAATTTTTGTCCGAGGCTAAAGTTTCTTTTTCAACAATGAATAAATACATGGGTTGAAAATTTCTAATTGTTATTACTAAGTCACAAGATGATATTTACGAAAAAAAAACTTTTATCAAACAACTTATTTACCAACAGAAGCATCACTTTTCCGATTTTCTCACTCGTTAGATCTATCTATACCGCTCGACGTTTCAAACCAGACTGAGTTCAGCTTTGAAAATCTTTTCCTCCAGATTTAGACTTGCTTATTTATGATTATAAATCTCACTATACAGTGCGTGCTATGTTCGCATACCGACCTTTTTTCCATAAATTTGCCTTACCGCTTTTTTTTCAAGTGGCGCCTTTGAAGTGCTCGGACCGTCGTGAGCACGCCTCTCACGTTCTCGTCTGCCCCGCATGCCACCTTCCCCTGGTTAAGAAACCTAGCGCGTGGCAAAATATCTTCGTCACAACTGTTCATGTCAATTAAGATGGCCGTGCCAATATTCAAGTGAGCAGTTCGGGAGTTGGATATTTCGATTCCGAAAAGTCTAATGTGAGGCGCTTCGGTTGTAGAAATGACCATTTTCTTAATTATACTTGAGATATTTACAATATTCGACGAGCATTCTTGCTGTAACTGCCGCGCCGCTCACGAGCATGGGGACTGCCCCGCATGCCACCTTCCCCTGGTCCGAACTATTTTGAATGGAAGTATAAAACTATGTAACTTGTCGATCTGTATTATCGACTGTAACTAACTATGGTCATCGACAAGCAAGTCTGTGATGCATCTTTTTGGTTGCAAGAGAACTGTGGCGCTAGTAGTGAAAAATGTCGGAACCTCGAGGTAGTGTTTTAGATCCACTAGCCGTATGTCTTAATTATGTAAGTAAACAACTGAAAATACACTCCACTGCCTTTGTACATGCCTTATCTCGGTTGCTTCGGTTGTGAATTTTCGATTCGAGCTCTAAATCTCTCGATGTTTACGAGAAACTGTTAGCGGCGGCCATCTTGTGACGTCATGCTCGTGACATTGACACCACTCTGGCCGAATATTGCAAATATCTCCTCAATAATTGCAAAACGGATGTTTCTACAACCGAAGACCTCGAGTTTAGTCGTTTGGGAATCTAAATTTTCCACTTGCGAACTGCACTATTCGATATTAAAACGTCAGTTTCAGTGGATGTAAACCTCTTCTTCTATATGTGTGTCGTCATAGTATGCGGCGACCGCTGAACCTTAATTTGCTGGGATACGGTTTTTTCTGGGGCATCGAGATTCTGGTTGACATTTTCTAGTTTAGGTACGTCGTATAGAATTACACCGGAGTTTTTCTTGTGGGGAGCACCAACGATCAGGCCAGCAGCTTTCAGCTGCGCGTTGCCTTGGAGGGTAGCAAGGTCGGAATTTTCAGAGGACTCAACCAGGCTGCCGTTACCCTGGATCCTCCTGATACTTTTGATCTGGAGCTTGTTCTCAGATGGGGATATCAGTTTAAGGACTGCTTCCTTGGTCTTCTCACTTGATTCAAAAATTTGGGGGTCCTGCGGGTAGATCGTAATCGCGCTGGGGGGGGGGGGTGTTCTGTTTGAGGTTGGAAAGGGCTGCAGTTTTTGATCTGACCCCGACTCTCTCGGCGTAAGTGGTAGGCCGGGTGGATTCTTTCGGGGTTTGGCATTTTTCGGTAACTGTTTCGAGGGTTCTGCGTTGCATCTTGTTTTCGGATCTGATAGCTTTGATCTGACCCTCTAAGTTGCTGCAGCGAAGCAGTGACTCGCCGAGAATACTCTGCAATTTGGCGAGTTTGCTGGCGACAAACTGTGAAGCTTCGGGGTATAGATCATTATCCTGATCCATAAGTAAATTCATAAGGGCCATTGTGACCTTCTCGGATTTTAGCCGGAGGTCGTTGGCGGTGGGATCGGTTGGGAGAGCGTCCGCGACCGTCTTGCTGCTGCTTTGGAGGTTGCTTGGGGCGGGTGCGACCGGGGGTGGAGAGGGGGCTTCGGATTTCTTTCTGTTTTTAGGGGGCTTTTGGGAGGACGCGATAATAAGGGGGGTGTCCGAATCGTTGTCGGAGAGGTTTTACGATTTGGTTTTACGATGGCGTCTGTTTATCTGTATGTATCCTTCTGAGTCCGATGTGTGCGCGTCCATCCTGTCCAGGATCGGTGGCAGGCGAGGTGGTGCGTGTGTGGGCGGGAGGGTAGCTCCTGGGGTGGCCTCCAGTTTGAGCGGAGGTTTCCTTGGCAGCGTCGGAGATAGCGTCGACAATGGCGTCGAGGATAGCGTCGAAAATGGTGTCGGAGGCGACGTCAGTGGTGGCGACAATATGAACGCCAATATGGCTGCCGAGATAGCGTCCTTTTTGGCGTCGGTTTTGGCGTCACTATTCACTGAACTTTTCCACACAAAGTATTGAGAGTTTCATTGAACTTTATACACCAAAACACTCAGTTTTACTCCTGTAACACAGGAAAACACTTTTTATAATTCTCTGAAGCGAATAAACCACTAAAATTGGAATTCAGTAGATGGGGACAGAGGGAGTCTCACTAATCTATTCACGCGCATCACTAATTAGATGACGAGGCATTTGGCTATTTTTTTTATAGAGTATCTCTCGTCGTGGTAGTGTGGGAGTCCTGATACCCACTAAAAACCTCTCCTCACACCTAGATGTTATGGTGGAGGGCGGCTTTATTTCCTGCTGCCGAATTATGATGTTAGGGTGCAGGTTGCCCTATTATATTGGTGGGATGAGCCCGAATCACCCCACACCCTCACGCGCCGCCGGAACCACAGATATCATCTGGTTCCAACGGGACCAGTTGGTATGGGACCCCTGAATCACCCTGGTCGCAATGCCTGCCAATAGTCCCACAGGGACTGAGAGGTCGCCCTGCAGTGCCTGAGCGGATGCGCCACTCCATACACCACGCCAAGAAATGGTGCAGGATAGAACCGTCACGGAAGAAGGCGGAATGGCCAATAATTCGGCTGCTACCTCCTTAACAGGGGTGGTGTTGTATTTCTCCACCTTTCTCCCATGACTATCATCGAGTGGCACAGCCCCGCTGACGATCCGAGCGTTCACAAATAACCCTGCCCCTCTCTGGCGACCGCAGATGATCAGCCAGTGTCCTGCAAACAGCATCATGCCGCTTTACCCGGCCTCCGTGGGTACGGAAGCAGGATCGGATGATATGTGCGACTGTCTACGTGCAGTCGCAACCAGCTCAGCACTTGATATTGGCGTGCACGAGTCGCTGACCTCTCGACATGCGAACTTGGGTCGGGAGACTGTTAGTGCGGATTGTTGATATTGGATGTAGTCCCTACCGGGTTCGTCCACCGACTCATATAGTCTCCTGGCCCAATGCTTAGCTCGCTGTTCAGAGCTGTAGAGTCTCTCGCCGTTGACGTTAAGACTCTATCAGTCCAGCGGATCTTGTTCTGGACCCAGAGCGACGCATGCACCACCCTAGCGGATGAGAAGGATGAGTTCTTCATGTACATGAGTCGCTCTCGCATCAAGCCCGGTATAGTGGATACAAAGGAGGATATCCGAAGCCCGCCATGTCTGCATGCCGCATGAATGTAGGCGACCGGAACATCTTCTGGCAGCCGGAGCCACCTCCGGACCGCCGCTCTAATTTGAAGGTCCAGGTGACGGAGGACTCTCAGGGTGCAGCCAGACAAAACCAGAAGATGGTAGTACCTGGTAATTAAGAAGCAATGCAAAATTTTGAGGCGCTGATGTTGCTTCAAGGGCACTCGCGAAACGCGCTCAAGCTCCACCTCCAACGACGGGCTCGCCTTCTTCAAGCCTACCGGACTTAGGATTACCCCAAGGTACCGCCACTCATCAAGCGGACCAAGTTGACGAATTGGGGCACTATCCAGCAAGGCGAATTGGGCCGTGGTGAGAACCTTCACCTTTTTGACCGTCCAGGTGGTATTATGGAGGTGGCAACGCACTTAGATGGATTAAATGTGAGCCCCTGTTGTCTGGCCACGTCTTCAGCCGCGGTCAACGCTGCCCTCATACCGGTGCAGGACGACGCAATCAAACATATGTCGTCCGCGTATGCGGCAGCATTAATTAAGTGACCCTGATCAAGCGCGTATCCAATCCTATTTGGGATAGCACACAGAACCCCGTCGGTGACCAATGAGAAGATGATGGTACTCATCGGATCACGTAGTCAGACCAGCATCGTGCTGGATTTCTGATAGGCGGTTTTCACGTAGTCCATAAGGACCTCAGGCACACCAGTCTCGGTGAGGGCCGATGTTATGGCCTGATGGCTGATGGAGTCAAAGGCCTTAGCTACGTCAAGAGACACCACGTGGGGTTCACGAAGGTGACTCCTGGCATGAGAGATGGTAGCGGACAGGACGGTTACATTTTCGGCACAACTGTCTTCGAGGCATCTCTGCCTCGCGTTAACCAGACCCGCAGCCATCATACGCCTAGCCAAGATTTTGTGCAGCTAGCGTGCAACGACCGAAGCGATGCTAATAGACCTGAAGTCAGAAGGCAAGCTGGCGTTAGCCTTCTTAGGGACGAAAACCGTCCTACTCGCGAAGGAAACGGCTGGGAATGATCCGATGTACATGATCATATTATAGAGTAGGGTCCGAACGATGACAGGGCACCGTCTCCATGCGGCAGGTGTTATGCCATCGAAGCCCGGTGCCGAGTTTGTGGGAACATTTATCGAGTCCACTTCTGGTATCTGAATGGGCTCGGCCAGTTGACGTTTCCGCCAATGTTCTGGCAGTGTCGGATGTTGCTCGACGGGGGCTGAGGGATGGACTAACACCGGTTCCCAGTGTCCGACCATCTCCTCGAGGCTAGGTGGTGTGGCCTCAACATCCCCATTCAAAACTCTTTGTGCAGCCCTGCTCATGTTCTTGAACAGGGTCTGCATAGCGGCATATTCCCTACGCCTGATCTTCCGGCGACTCGGCCGGGTGTCGGCGTTGACCACGCGGTGCCGTGTGCGTCGTCTCCCGCGTACTACTGTTGCACCCCTACTGTGCGCAACCATGTCGCGATATCGTCCGAGAAGTCGCCCCCCCCAAAACTGTTCCCCAAAGAGCAACATCAGGTGACCGGAGACATTGTCATCCTCGTTGATCTTGGTGATGAGAAGCCGGATGGCATTTGCGTGCTTATCTCTTGAGTTCGGAGGGAGGAAAGGGGCGTCGGTGCTGCTGTAGCTAGAGGAGCTGTAGAAGACCTAGACGGTGCCGGTTGCGCCGCCTGGGGAGAGATAGGACAGAGACCAGTGACATCAAGGGCCTGGATGGCCTGGTCAAGCAACTGGCGGTATGTTGCAGTTTTTCGGACGTACTTTATCCCGCCGGTATTTCTACCGGGCAAGTACTGCGCCATGAAAATATTGATAAATCGGACAGGGTTGCCCGATCTATCGTGACCATATTTGACGACAAAGGGCTCCTCATATGCTGGCATCCACATTTTCTCCAGCGAGCACGCCTTACGTGTACGATCAACACAGATCTCGGCGTTCACGGAAACTGGATGTCTGTGTTTCCGGTGTTGACCGAGACCTATCTTGGTGGCAAATGATCGAAGGTGGTCACTTTCAGCGCACACAAACTCGTTCACTGTGGCAGGTGTAGGCGCCACAGTATCAGCAACGACTGGCGTTGCCGGCTCCTGCGTGGTATATGATGTTCCACGGTGTGTGCGCATGTGGTTGGCCAGTCCGCGAGAGTTTTTAAACACGCGCACACGCTGGCAAATAGGGCATTGGACACTCGGTGGTGTTGGTTCAGGCGTCAGGTGTGATATTTGCGGGGAGGGGGGAAGGGCAGGACCTATCCTCCCAGAGGAAACTGGGCCGGCTGACCGAGGCAGCTGCCGGCGGTCGGGGCCGTGCCCCGTATTATTTTTATACCCATCGAATGCCAGTTTCTGAGTCGACTGCCAGGAAGCAAACCTGAGAGCCGGGTGATGTTGTTCTGTGCAATAGCCTCCCCCGTTAGCTACCAGTCCGAAGACTGGCACTCGGTCCCACCACGAGGCGGTGGAGGTTGGCTCTTGGTGGAATTTGTCGTCACCTTTGGGTATTGACGCGTTGACATTCAGAGCACTGGGCAGAAACCACATTGCGTAAACACCCGTGGGGGCCACCGCAATGCTTTGTTTCAATTAGACATTTTGTCTCTGTTGATTTTTACGTGCGGCACCAACCCAAAGGTTTATCCACACGGCCCCCATGGGCGTGGGATTGGGATACGCCGAATCAGCGCGTTCCCGCTGATGCAGGAACTACCGTTACGCTCACAGGCTGCAGGGCCTAAAGAGCGGAGATAGGGACAGTTAATGTAAACTCGGCCACCACGAGGGTGGCAGCGAGTCTGTTTCCGCGCCCTGAGGGCATACGCAATAAACTACCATACACGTTCGTACGGAACACCTGCGAGGGGTCCGAACATGGATAAACCGACGCCTTCACTCATCGGTCATCAGGCCGGGTACGGAAGACCCAGTCTTAACTCCGCGTCTGCAGTAAGGAGTTTTGTGTTTATTTTAAGTTGGGTAGGCCGTGTTTCCTACTCCAACTATGTTTATGGCTTTGGTCTGTCTGCTGCACGACTGCGACGGCGGGCGCTCGGGTGGGAACACACCTCCGACAAGCCAGAGGGCCGCGGGTGATAGTAACAAAATACCATCAACCACGGTGGCGGGTGCCAAGCACCTCACGCAAGCACCGCAGTCGACCCAGCGTCACAGACCTGTAGTAGGGAAGTCATTGCATACACGCAATGCACAACGTGTTTGTCCTGTGATTGGCTCCCACCCTCTTGACTCTCTTGTTATTTGAATTAGAGCGCACATGAACATAACGAGATCCATGTCCCGGTTCTTACAAATAACACCACTGCGCGCAGATCATTGCAAACGCTCACTGTTAACGCAGTGGTTTGCTATAGCCCTTTTTATCCGCACACACAGATGGGCGTTGCCCAGTCTCCACCACGAGGAGATGAGGTTGGTCTTTGAAAACTGGAGATTAAAGCCACGACGAAAGTGACACGGATATGTTTCCTCGCCCTTTCGGGCATACACATCTAAAGTTTCCATCTACCCCTGGCGACCCCACGTTCAAGGGAAAGGGTCGAGGAAAAATCCGCATGTGCCATTGTGTCGTTTGCAATGGGCTTTAGTTCTTTAGCCGCCAGCGAATTTCGGTTTCATTCCATTCGCTTGCGCCCACGGGGAACCACGGGGAGGCGAACTCGTGACGCGACGCCTCGCGTCCATTTAACGAAGACCTGGGAATTGGGATGGGTGTTCGGGATAGGGATTTGTTCTCTACTCGAAGCCCTTTAGCCAAAGGGTCTCCCGGCAGAAGTCAGCGAAGAGCTGGAAGACCCTCGGGGATGACACGAAGTATTATGCTGCCTCTGGCCATTTCCAGCTTTCACTGGGGGTGGATATAGGGACATCTCGTCTCTGCTGATTTTACGTGCGGCACCAACCCAAAGGTATATCCACACGACCCCCATGGGCGTGGGATTGGGATACGCCCAATCAGGGCGTTCCCGCTCGTGCGGGAACTACCAGTACAATCCCAGGCTGCAGGGCCTAAAGAGCAGGTGGTGACGAGCGGCTTTCCATGCTCTACCGTCTCTGCAGGACGGTACACGAGCTAAACGATGCGCAGCTCACCCGCCGAGACCCTGGAAAAAGGGGTCTCTGACCAGTATTTGGTCCTATCACTGCCCCCGCGATGGTCCTACCCATGACCGGGCCGAGACACTCCACGGGGGCTCCCGGTCCCCGCAGTACCAGTCAAGATCACTGGTTGTATCTCTCGTAGCGTTAGCTACTACCAGTTTGGAAGCCTACACTTCCGGTACTGGTGAACCAGCGCTTCGAGTGCGTGGAGTCGCTACGCTCCAAAAGCCCTTACAGGAATTGACTGACTAGACCCGGCGAGCCGTATCCAGCCAACCTTTCAACCTGCAAGGGGACCCCCCTGCGCCTCTGGATACCAGGCTTACACGACATTCGCTCTTTCACTCACTCTCATTCTTCTTCTCTCAAACACATTCTTCGCCCATACACTAAAACATTCATTTGTCGCCTGATTCGCCAGCACTCTCTTCACATCCACACTTTCATCATCACACACTTTCACACCACAATCATTTAAATAACGTATATCATTATACCATTCATGTGCTCTGCCACATCCACACATCCCAGTTTCACATAACCCACGCTTCCATAAAAAGTCATTCATACTTCCATGTCCAGTCATCAGAAAACATACATACAAACTAGGCTCGAATTTAATCGCTTTCCATGCAAAACAAACATTTGTAATATACTCATATGTCACTCGCCCTTTTTCACTCACATGCCATCTACATTGCCATACTTCTATCATTCTCTCATTTATAAATCTCACTCCCTCCTGTTCCTTCATCCCAGCCATTTCCTCATCGTTCACAATCTCATTTTCACCGACACTCACACCATGCTTCCATCGTCAAATCATACCTCTCCTTCTATATCCCAGGTCCCAGGAGGGGTGTAGCCATTAGGACCTGCATTGCATCCGTCGAAACGGTTCTGCACACATTCAAACAAGCATACAAAACCACTCGCTGTGACATCTATTCATAATATCCCTAGCATACTGAAATTTCATACTTTCACACCATACACTAGCACCATACATCACACACGCTTCAAATAAACATCTTTAAATCACACACATATCCTTCTTCCTCATTCCCCATTCTCGCCTCATCACTCTACTCATTTGTCCAACCACTCCAGTTATTTTATCTTTCAATCATTTCAAATGTACTTTAAATTGCATTCTCTCGCTCATCCAAATACCTAAATATTTCACACACTCAACCCTTTTCATACCTTTATCTTTCATACGTACATTCGGGCTTCTGGTCATTGCCAAATTTCCTTTCATCATCAACATCACACTCTTAGATTCAGAAACACTCACTCCTACTTTATCTCCCCACTGACATACAATTCTCATCCATTCAGTTCCCTTTCTCTCCAGTTCCACTCTTTTTTGCCCTTCAATCATTAAAAACAGATCATCCTCATATGCAACACATTTACATCCCGTCGCATTCAGATCCAAAAGCAAGTCGTTCATCATCAAGTTCCAAACAAACGGCCCAGCTATAGATCCTTGCGGACAACCTCGTACTACACGCTTCCATACTATATCATTTATTCCGGTCATACAAACGATTCGGTCCCTCAAATAATCTTTTCACAAACCAGTCTCATTACATTCAATCTCACTCAATTTCTCAATCACTCTACACCATTCCAAATTATCAAACGCTCCTTTAAAGTCAACAAATATCCCTAATACATACTTACATTCACTCTGAGAAACATACTCCTTAACTTTCAGCCATGCAGCCTCCGTAGATTTACCTTTCATAAATCCCTGTTGCGCGTCACACATTCTTCCATCCATCTTCCGTTCTAGCCTCCTGACCATCATTTTCTCTAGGATTTTCCTTAGGACTGACAATAAACAAATCGGCCTATAAAACCCTGGATCAGATTTAACTTTATTAGGAGACTTTAACAAGATGATCACCCGTGCTTCCTTCCATTCACTCGGAAAGGTATTCGTCCTCAAACACTCATCATACATACTCTTCAAGTATTCCGGTATCGCTCGTCCTACATTTCTCATCATTTCAGCACTCACACCATCCATTCCTGGCGCCTTACCCAACCTCATTTCATTAATTGCTTCCTTTAATTCATGCCATTCAAAGCTTTGATCATTTACTTCATTTATATTACCATACACTTCCTCATTTATTACTTCATTTCCGTCATTTAATCCATCATTCACATCATTCATCTCCGAAGCCGGAAATAAGCGATCCAATATCACATTCGCACTTTCATTCCATGTTTTCGTCATTCTTCCATTCACATTCATCGTGTTTAAACATTCACTCCGACATTTTCCTCTACATACTCTGTAAGTAGGACCCCATGGGTCCTCATTACTCCATTTATATTTATTCAAACTCCTATTATACTCTAGTACTCTTTCACACACATTTTCTCCTCGCCGCCTAGCAGCATTCTGCATTCTCATCCGTTTGTTCAGTACTTTCTTCTTCATTTTCTCTAAATCTCTTGTCTCTTGTTACATACTTTCAAACATTTATCATTCACATCTTGGATCAAACGTACCATTTCAGCCGCTTATTCATCCGCACTTTTATCACTTCACACATCAAGCTCATACACTACCGCACTAAATCTTAATTCATCCATATATTCATCCCAATCAACATTCACAGGAATCACTCGCAATAATTATATCAATATCAATCTGACCATTCAGACCAGAGAACGTATACCATTCACTCGGCTCATTTAACACCTGCATACCATTCACAATAATCCAATCTTCCAATTCACGTCCTCGCATTTCATTTTCTCTTGGCCTCTCTTCACATTCACACACTCTATCCATGTATCTAAGGTAATCCTCAATATCTCGACCAAATCTGAAATACATGGACACAACATACAGCTCACCAAAATCTCCTTTCAACCACACACACACGTCATACTCATTTGTACACCCACTCACACGTACCGCCTCTATACACACATCATTCACCACAACAACCGCTCCCATTCGCTCATCTTCATGCGCAAATACTTTCATACAGCCTGGTAATCCTTTTATACTTCCATCTACAGCCACATACGGCTCCTGCAACATCGCTACACTTATTCTCTTCTCATTCATAACCACTCCTAGATCACACATAACCGTATACGCCCGCTAACAATTACACTGAATCATATTCAACATACACTTAGTCATTACTAATTCTCATTCGCTCTCTTTCAACAATCATTTATATTCCGGACATTCTTCAGACATAACCGAATGATCACATTTATAACCTTTCATTCTACAATTTCTGCATACAAATCCATCTCTCACACAATTAATTCTTACATGTCCTTTCTCGCAACACTTTTGACACAGATTCTCTTTCTCTTTACATTCCTTCGCAACATGGCCAAAGCCACTACATTTAAAACATCTCGGTACACACACATATTCTTTAAATTTACAGGATTTCTACCTTATATAAATTCTCTCTCCACTAATTAACATACTCAACATTCTTACATTCATTTCAACAATTACATTCCCAACACTCGCATCCTTTCTATTTCTCCTACTCACTATTCGCACTCGTTCATTAAACTCATTTTCGCTCACACATTCCTTTAAATTCTTTTCATACAGTTCATTAAAAAATTCTTTCCCATTCATTTCATTTGGTACATCAAAAACAATTATTTTTGGTCTTATTTTTCTAGGTATTTCTACTTTAAGACCAATCTCAATAAATTTTTCACACTCTTTAATTTTGTTCAACTCATTTAAATTAGCTGTTTCGATCGCTAGTCCACCACTTCTTATCTTTCTCACAGCTCTCACTCGCACATTAAAATCTTCACTCACTTCATTCATCACTTTCTCTTTTACTTGTTCACTAGTTATTGTCACGTTATCATCATTTGGTTTAACAATGACAGCATATTTCCTATCTTTCTTTTCATCCATTCTACTTACTTTCTCACTTCGCATTCTACCAGCATCCACACCCGCTCCAACACCTACACCCATTCCAACACCAACACCCATTCTAGCCCACCTCCAATCTACCTTTCAACCTCTCATTCTCACATATTAATCTCAACATACACTCCTCATACTCACTAACACAATTTAACATATACTCACTCACACCTTTCGACACTCGATTTGCTTCATTAAACACACATTTCCTTACTTTTTCATCAATCTTTCTCATACATAACATATCATTTCTCGCTACTTCCGTCATGCTAATATCCATTTCTCGCACATTTATACCTCCACTCACACTAAAATTCGATCTTACACTTCTGTCCTCTTCTTCTGACGCATTCGAATTATCAATCTTCCTTCGTTTCAAACTACTGCTTCTACTGCTCTGCCTAACCGAACTTCTACTTCGTTCTCTACTACTTCCGGCGATCGAGCCGTGCCTCTTCGACTCGTCGTGCCCCCCTTCCCTAATAATATATCCTTTAAAGATATCAGTCTCTCGCGTTTAGAATCCATAATTATTCCCACGAGCATGGCGGATAAACTGTCCACCTGGGAGGAGTCCCCTGCACCCAGGTAAAGCTAAATACAACTGGTTTCGCTAGGCATTCAGAGGTTGGCCGCTAGCGACCAGCGCACCTGCTGACCACGCACTGATGCCATCGACCAGTGCGTACCCCATCACCGCGCACCTCTGCTTAGGGTTAGGGATTTTTAGAGAGGATATCATCCTCGGAGCCCAGCTGGTTAAGGCCAGACCCCCAGGCCTGTAAAACTAGACCATAGGCTTACGGTATGCTAGAGTTCGGTCACATTGGGTTCGATGAGGGGTGTACTCTTATTATTTGTAGCCGCACTTGCTACCTCCAACAGACTTGCGCGCTGTAGCCCCTGTCAAGGGGTTTATCTTAACCCCTAAATAATCAATCATGTCGTCAGGCTCAGAACATGTCAGCTTTTATTGTCGATTCATAGCCTTGGATCTTCTATATGCCACATTTTATTTTTACGGACGATCTGCAACGTGGTTCATTTGGCGGCCTGCACCTTCATTCCCAGTTTGTTGAGGTAGCTGTGTAGCAACTTGGTTTGTTTTTTTAGTTGCCTCCTTTTCTTCGGCCAACAATAGCTAGGACGTCGTTTAATGCGGCGCAGTAGTCTCGGGTGGTGCGGATCAGGGCGTGCCACTGAGACTGTCTAAGTTTCCTAATGTGCCATTTGTAAAGCCTGTTGGCCCAACTGGCGGCTGCGTATGTAATAGTGGGGACGTAGAGGCCTTTGTATATCACACCCATATTGCTGTGATTTAGGCTGCAGCGGGTCTTGGTGATGCGAGATAGTTGGCTGAAGGTAGTTTTGCTTTTACTAGTGATGTAGTTTGCATGCGGGGTTATATTGAAGCGGGAGCCGAAGTGTTCTCCAAAGTACGAGATGGATGCCGGCATCTTGAGCGTGCGGTTTCCTACTCTGACTATGGGTGGCTTGTGGATATCTAGCAACCCTTTTTTGAGGAGGATTTCTGACTTGGTCATTGAAACCTCTCGTTTGTTCTTACTGCACCATGCTGTGATAATATCGGATATGATGCAAGATCTGAGTTCAATTTCCCTCCTACTATTGCCGGAGAGAGTGACGACGGGGTCGTCTGCATATGCCGTCACGTCGTAGCCACAGCGGTGTATTATTCCTAGGAGATCGTCGAATACGATGTTCCATAGGTTGGGGCCTAAAACTAAGTCTTGGGGTCAGCATTTGGTAATTGCCTTGGAGGTTATGGAGCTATTGCTGACAATTCGGACTGATGTGTTTGACAGGTAGTCTTGAGCCTGTAGAGGTTCCTGGGACCGATTCTAGTTTTTAGTTACTGGAGGATAGCGGGCGGCCAGACGTTTTCAAAGGCGCCGCTGATGACAGGCAGAAGGTAGATTGGACTATTGATCCATTGTGACCTTCTCAGATTTCTGTCGGAGGTCGTTGACGGTGGGGTCGGTTGGGGGAGCGTACGTGACTGTCTTGCTGCTGCTTGAGTGGTTGCTGTGGGCGGGGGCGACCGGGGATGGAGAATGGGTTTTAGATCTTTTCCTGTTTTTGGTTTCTGGTCCTCTGGGAGGACACGATTGCATGGGAGGTGTCTGAGTCGTTGTCGGAGTGGATTCTGCACTTGGAATTTCGGTAGCGCCTACTTACCTGAATATATTCGTCCGTGTCTGAGGTGTCCGCGTCCATCTTGTCCAGGGACGGTAGCGAAATGTTACATGCAGTAGGAATTTTGAATTGAAATTGCACGACCAATCAAAATGCCTGGTCTGGTAAATCTAGTGTTAATATGGCGCCGTGCCCGTCACCGATCTTCCACACACTAAAGATCCAAAATCGTGAGGTATCCTATGGAGGGGTAGGGTGTTTTTCGTTGATTCGTTTAATCCGTTGTTAAAAATTGGTGGCCCTGAAAAGCGCCGATTAGTGATAGCAGTAATGCTACTCGAAGTGCCGCCCTCCAACCTCAGTATACCATTCGGCACGGCTTACTACTTGTTGTTGGACTTTTTCCAATGTTTCTGCAGTTATCACAACAGCTGCGTGCATTCTGATTACTATCTCATCGATGCTGTTTAGTGCTTCCTTGTATACCGCATTCCGCATCCTGGAAGTAGACAAAATTAATCCAAAAAAACAGTAAAAAAATGCAATAATAATTTGAAAATGTTCATTGCTAAAATTAGCTCCAAAAATAAAAATCCAACGGATTCAAATCGGGTGACCGTGGTGGCCACGGCACAGGTCCGCCATGGCCGATCCACCTGTCTTGAAAAGTTTCGTCTAGATACTAGATTTCGTCTAATTCTCCTTGGCTTTTCGGACAAGTATGTTATTAGATAAATTTTTTCGTTCAACTTCCAAACGAATAACTTCTTTTCTTAGTTCCTTTAGCATTGTGTGACAGTTGTCCTTCTCACATTGAAAATTTGTTATTGAATTTTCATATTGTTTAATCGCATTTTCAGAATTTTTTAAAGCTTTTTTGCTATTTCTTTTACCTTTGATGGCAGGCCTGATCCGTCTGCCAATATGTTGCTATCAATCATCTTCTCTATCTCCGAATTTTCTTTCCTCCTTCTATCGTATTTTTCGATAGCTTCGGTTAAATTTCTTTTGGCTTCTTCCGATTTTTGGATCAGATCGTCCAGCGAGATTTCTAAAAAAAAACTTCCTCTGAGAACAAGTTTTCTTGTTCTTCCTGCAGTGCCCTTATACGTTTACCACCTAAATCTGCTATCTCCAATTCGATTTTCTTGATCTCATCTCTTGACGCATCTATTTTGCTTTTGTTCACACTTATTTCCGACTCAATTTTCGAATATTTGCTACGCGATATATCCATCACTTCTTTTCCCAATTCCATTTCAGCAATTACTTTAATCCTTGTCTCTAACTAAACATGCAAAGATAAATGCAAACTCAAAGATTTAAGATATTTATTAACTGGAAACAAGTATGGTATATTCTCTCCAACTGTCCTTCATCTTGTGAATAGAAATGTACAGTTTTGGAAAAGGGGGGATGGATACGATTATTCGAGCCTTGCGCCTCGTTTTCATAGTTGTTCACATAACCAGCTTTATTTACGAGATAAAGGACAATTCGGGAGAACTTGCTGTACTGTACTGTACCTTTTTTATCGTATCAACTTTTTTCTTCAGTTTATCATCTCACTTCTTTCTATTACCGACAGTAATACTTCTATTGAACCATCAAGCTCTACTTTTATTTTCTTTGTTAATATTTCGATTTGCAGTTTGCATAAGTTACATTCGGCTATCTTGCTTTCTGAAAAGAGATTGTGATTATAAACATATAAGCTTTCGTTGTAAGATATAAAGTTTCATTATTGTTTTAAAGGAATCACTTTCTCGCATTTTTGAATCTTCCAAATTTCTAATCCTCTGCGCTAGAGGTTCCAATTCGTTATCGAATGTTTTCGAAGGGGGCGGGGATTTCTTTCTCGTATGCGGAGACATCTCAGACGCAGACACGCGGGACTAGCGAACGAAAGAGTGTCGGTCGTGGAAAAACCGTCGTCGCTCTGGCTGCTCTCGTTTCGAACCATATACTCTAATTTTGACCTTTCTTTGGCGTTTCCCTCTTTTTCGTAGCCACGTCGTCGAAGGGAAGCTGCTAGTTTGTCCGCGAATTAGCAGACTCAACATTCCGAGTAAAATCTAAATGCGTTGTTTGATTGCGCAAATAAACGACAACCTTGCGTGTCTAGGTTAATACTGAGCTCCAAAATGGATGTAGTTTCTATCACTGTACGTCTTTCGTCACTTTGGATATATAACGGTCTTATTTCACAAGGGTATTTCATTTTAAGGGAGACCCCATAATCAAATGATGCCACCGTGTCAGATTTGCACATTTTTTATCTCACTCGCACAGGAGGTGAGATATTTCATTCGTTGTTCCGACATTTCTTCGTATTTGTGTACCTCGAGTCAATGTGTGTTCTCTTTTCGTTACACCTACGCGCTTCGCCACGAACGACGTATTTCGACGATTTTATGGTAAATTTTGTTGGCACAAAAAATATGTGCTTTATAAGCACATTTCGATCGGCGCATTCTGAATAAGTATTTTGAGAACATATTTATTCCGACATGCGGCACAACTCTTTCTATTTCGGTCGACAAATCTTTTTTTGTTCGTCCATTCGTTGGAGTGAACATTGGTCGACAAATTGTTCTTATTTTCGTTTGGTCATAAGAGCGAGGCATATTTCAATCGACATCTTCCGGCAAATTTATTCGTGTCGTCTTCTTGTTCGATCTACGACGAGCTAACCGTCCTTTTCCCGCGTTCTCGCTCTCGTTCGCTCGCGGCAAGGTTTTGTCGAAAGAATGAATACGATCTCGTTTGTCCGCACGAATTTAAACAAGGAAATTATAGGACATAGCGGTCTCTGTTGTTACTCAGGATTTGAATGGATTTACTTTTTCAAAGGAGCTGGTAAGCCGTAGCTCTCCAGCGTGTCTTTATTTCACTCCAATCACACAATTATTACACGAGAGTGGGAACTTGTCCACTTCGGTCCATGCTCCTTCCTGATCAGTCGTAAAAATGGGACTGCCGCGCGCTTAACGAATGGCCCACTTATACTCCTGTCTTATCTCTTTCGGAGACTGAGAGTGGGGTGGTAAGGATCAGCGTTGCAACTGTTACGCAGGATTTGAATGACTTCGCTTTTTAAAAGGAGCTGGAAAGCTATGGCTTTTCAGCTTATGTTTATTTTACAACAGTTTTATAAAATTGATACACTTAGAGTGGGAACTTTTACACTGTGATCGATGTTCCGAGCCGATTATTAGAATGTCACTGCTTGCTCGCATAATTAATGGCCTATTTATACCTGTGTCTTATCTCTTGTGGGGACTGAGAGTGGGGCGGGAAGGGTCAGCGTTACAATACCTGTGTCTTATCTCTTGTTGGGTCTGAGAGTGGGGCGGGAAGTGTCAGCGTTACAATACCTGTGTCTTATCTCTTGTTGGGACTGAGAGTGGGGCCGGAAGTGTCAGCGATACAGCAACGGCCGCGGAAGCGGTGGCGTCTGGGGATTTAGCGGCCCAATCTGCCCTCGCGGGCACGACGGTGGCATCAAGCGACACCGCCTGCGGTCTTGTTGCCATGGTAGTCACCGCCTTATCCACCGTTTGGAGATGGCTTCACTCGCTTGCCCTGCACTGGCGGGGCACGTTCGGCTGCCGTGGCGGTATCTGGCCGGCCTGTCCGCGCCCGCACAGAGCAGGCAATTGGGCTGGGCCGAACACCCACTGACCTTCTGCTCCTGACTGCCGCACCAATAGCAGCAATCGGACCGATCCTCGGCCGCAGTGCACCCCTGCTTCGTACGGCCCATACCGAAGCAGCGATAACACTGCAAAGGCCGGGCGCCAAGAGTCTCCACGGTGGCCCATTGTGATCCTGCCTGCAGCCGCAACTTTACGTGCGGCCGTTGCAGGACATTGGACCCAGAGGGTGACAAGACCCGAGGGGGAGGACCGGATCCCACTGGTTCTGACCTCCCCCTTGGTGCACCCACCAATACGAGCGATCACCGTGGCGGCCTCTCGGGGTATGGTTGAGTCGAGGAGACCGCGGATCCTGTAGATCCGCTTTCTTCGTTGGCCTTGTAAGAGCGCGATGCTTAATCTGTGCCAGATCTTCCTTGGACCTGGCAGTGGACATCGTCGCAGCGGCACTACAGCAGGCGCGGCCTCCGGTCTTACGGGATTCGGCAGAGCCGGCCCCCGGCACCTCCCAACAGACCAGGCGAACTCAGTCGCCGACTTCCCGGGACCCCTCCCCACGGCGCTAGCTCCCTCCTGAACGATGCCAATATTGCATCGATGAGGGAGCCGATCTGCGCCAGCAGGTTTCCCGGCCCAGCCGCGGGTGCAGTCGCGACCCTCGCCGCTCCCGCCACGGGTCTGATAGCATCCAGTTGCCGACGGGCAGTGGCGGCACCGGTGACGGCACCGGTGACGGATCCGTCCTCGGCGGCGGCATCGCCGAAGCCGACGCCCACCCCTCCACCAACTGAAGGAGCTGCGACATCTCTGCCCGCAGCTCCGCCAGCTGACCATTCAAGAGGGCATTCTCCGCTTCCAGCGCCCTTATGGAGTCAGAAGATGACCGGAGTGCTAGTTTGCCGACCGTAACCCGTATGTTGTGTGCGGTCACCCTCAACGCCCAAGCCAGGCTGTCCTTGAGGCTCTTAGATATCGAGGCCACCTTTGCGACCTCGTCCTGGGTTTGTAGCACCTTCGCAGCAATATCCCCAGTCAGACGGCGGCGGCACTCGCTTGCGAACGTATTGGACGTGATCGACGAGTCAGAGTCGTCGCCGTCGATGTCCGATCGCCCCAACGCAGAGCGCTTCATACCGCGACCTGCCGCGAATCGGGTCTGTAGCCTAGACTCCGCCAGACGCTCAAGGCGCATGCTTAGTTGGCGTACGTCTCCCTCCCCAGCCTGACATTTATCGTCAACGCCAGTAAATCTCCTTATCGCATTATCCCTCGTTGCTGGCTCGCCCAAACCCGGATACGACGGGCTCTGGCGGTTCCGAAGCCCTCTGAGCAGTAAACTCTATATTGTTATGCGACATATGTCCATAAACTCTTCGTTGGTCGCTCTTAGTTTTAGTATCCTTCCATTTTCGCAACCGGGACGATCGAAATACGTGAGACTTTGCTATTTGTTGGGCAGCATAGCGATTGGATTTTTGCACAATTTTTATGAACCCAGGATTTCCCCTAAATTCGAACTGTGGTGGATCGCTTTTATCGCTTATCCATGTATCCACATCATGATCAGGACTATGAAGCTGCTCAATCGATGAAGTTTATAGAATCCTTCGAAGTCGTTTTGCAGGGAAAGGTCGTATTTTGTCTTCACTTTCAGATGTAAACTAGGTTTCGCACGTATCACTTCCTCCCGAAATTATGTCGCTATTGTCCTCAGAGTATCCTTCCTTGTTGGTGGAAAATTCTTCTTCAAAAAATACTGATTCTTCTTCACGATCCATTGTTCTGGATTGAGGAAATAAGTTATTTATTTTTATTCTAATATCAGAATTTATATAGCTATCTATATGATGTACATTCGTTAATGCACCACCTTCTAAATATCACCACTTATATAATTCAACACTATGTTTATTGATAATACGAGTAGATACGGTCTTTTGCTTTCAAAAAATCTATCTGATAGAAATATCATTTAGATAGGAAAAGCACCGTCAGTCTCTAAAGTTTCTAGGGTAAGTACTGTGCTCTCTGGCACAGTCCTCTTCCCAGAGAGCATCCGGTTCCCCTACTTTTTAGTCAGATCTTTGTTCAATTGTTTATTACTTTGTAACGTGTAACGTTGAGTCGATGACGTGGGGGCATCGGCCACGTGCACGCACTACAGAAAATATCTTTCAATATGAAGATTTTTATTTTAAAAAACAACACTACGAGATAACTCGTACATGGCACTCAGCACATGAGTCTTATTTTGTGACGCCAGCTACGAGTTATCTCGTACTGTTTTTTTTTCAATAAAAATACTGTAAATGCCATTGCAATATTATATCAGTAACTTAATATTATTATATTTTGTAAAACTTCATGTTTTTTTTTTCTTTCAAATAAAACCGTGGCACCCAGGGCAAGACGCAGTAAATTTGCGTGGCAGTCAATGGGTTAAAGACTAATATGATCTTTGGTTTGATGAAGAGGAAAGTAAAACACAATATCTAAAAACTCTAGACAAAGAAGAGATAAATCTAACTATTCTTTCCAGTATTTTAAGTGGAGCAGGAGCTAACGCTGCAAAAACCTTTAAAGATTTATATGACCTTTGGTTTGATGAAGAAAGAAGTAAAACAGAATGTTTAAAAATTCTGGAAAAAGAATGAATACATCTAACTAATATTTCCAGTATTTTTAACCCCTTGCACTACGCGGAAACTCTGGAAAAGCCGTGCCAAACTTGTCCAGCGGAATGTTCGCGGGAGGAATCCAGCGGCGGAGCTCGAGTGGCGTAATTTGAAACACGACACTTTACGACCGAATTACATAGTTCCGCTCGTATTTACTTCCCGCAATGGAGCTCTTTGGAAATTCAAATGAATTTGAATAAAAAACTTGCAAAAAATAGTTTAATTATTACATATTATAAGAAATAAATTTTGCATAAGTAATAATAATATGATTAAGCAATAGCGGGTAAATATAAATGAAAGCAAATCCACGGTAGTAATATTTTAAGTGAAATCAATATCGTTATCACCAGATCTAAAAATGAGAAACAAAATATAAATAAGCAATTAAATATTAACAAACTATTAAGTTAAAAAATAATTACGAATCTAAAATTAGTAATCTTGCTTGGTATGATAGGTTATAAAACAATTCTGTACATGTAAGGCCACCTTACATTTTGAGCATTCCCACGTCGTTTCATTTCGTTCATTGTGTTTGTGACACACGTTGCATATTCTAGTTGAATGTTGCTTTGCGGGAGTTGGATCAAAATGTTTTCAAAATGAGCCCAATATTGTGCCTGTAAGCATATTGGTGTTTGATATCGTGCAGATGTCGAGCGTCTTGTGTAGTCAGGCAGCTGAACATATTTTAAAATTGCCTCGGCTATATCTATTCTGTAATTCACATATGATTGTCTTCCTGAATCTTGTAATTGTTTTTTTATAATATATGTATTAAATAGGGTCATTTCGGACATGTTAAAATAGAGTTCTTTATAGCCCTTCAGATATTTCCTCGTGATGGGGAAACATGCCAACATTTGGTCATTGGGGTCAATTCCACCCATTCCATTGTTGTATTCAATCACGTAATTGGGTTTCAATTTGGTTCTAGCGTGTCTATCTCTCACCTCGGTCAATTCCACAGATGCGTATTTGGTTGCCAACATATAAACATCACGTTTATCGTTCCATTGTTACGAGCCGAGGGCCAGGCAGGTTGGGTGGCCGGAGGTTGCACGCAATTGGGATTTTTCATAGGGGTGCGTAGACCGGCCGATGCTTATTTCGGCATGGGTGGCTACGTTTAAGGTTGTAATTATTGGTATTAGACTGCCTCGTAACTTTGTAAGAAAAAGAAATAAAGATATACCTCTAGCGGTAAAGACATATCTTTGTGGGTTGTACCAACTACTGCTTCGAAATAGGAAATGGAAATAATTGAACTTGTAACCAAAGAAAACTGGTAAAAGCTAATTTATTACGCGTTTCCGGTTTTTACAAATGTATGTAGGTGTTCGCAGACTATCGCGCTCTCAGCTTTTCGCACTGAATCGGCGGGAGCTTCTGATTTGATGTCTACTACCCACTAGTTTGTTCGAAGGAGAATTAAGACTCGTCTCACTAGCGTTTCCACGTCGACGAATGACTCGAAACTATCCCGATTCCCGGTCGCGTTTAGGCCTTCATATAGCCAGATTTTCTCTGGAAAAATGGTAGTGGGGGTGTTCCTATGTGATCCGCTAGTAGCCGATCCGCCTCGATCCCTATATATACTCCGAGACTTCGTCCTACCCTTACGTCTAAGGCAAGGGCCCGCTAGGATAGCCTTACCGATGAGTCCTCTAGCGGGCCCCGGACGAAACGTCTCCCCACTCCTTTCCTTTACCACGACACACGAACTGCCGCCAAACTGGTGACCCCGACGTGATATGAACACACAACCTTTCTGATCAACCTACATCATTGTAAATATTGTACATAGTAGCTTTAAGGCTCTGATGTAGGTTGATCCAGCTGGGATCAGGATCAGGTAACGTTTGCACTACCTCGGGCATTAAACGCGGTCAAGTCGAGTAGAGCTACGCAGGCATCCTTACGACCGCGTCGATGCCCACGAGGTATAGCAAACACCTAGCATGGAGAGGACCTCCATCTTAGATATCGTTATCACTGGCAGGGGGGTATGTGGCGGCTACCTCCAGACCCGCCAGCAGAGGGCTCCTCTTCCCGCTAGTAGCCGATCCGCCTCGATCCCTATATATACTCCGAGACTTCGTCCTACCCTTATGTCTAAGGCAAGGGCCCGCTAGGATAGCCTTACCGATGAGTCCACTAGCGGGCCCCGGACGAAACGTCTCCCCACTCCTTTCCTTTTCCACGACATTCGAACAGCCGCCAAAAACCCGTTGCACGTTCTGTGTAGATATTCTCCTGGTTTTAATTTCTTTTTTAGAAGATCTTTCGGCATAGTTTTCCTGGTATTACGCACGGTACGAATAACATTTATCTTTTGATTGTGCAATTTCAGAAATAGAGCGGATGAGGAATACCATTTGTCCATATATAATGTGTATCCTTTATTTAGTACCGGTTTTGACACTTCCATCACAACATTTTCCGATGCACTGTCATTTAGGTCAATTTTGTCTTGGCCAATATATATTTTTAATTTGCTGCAGAATCCAGTTTTTGCTTCATATTATTTATATATTTTTATTAAAAACCTGGCTCGCGTTTGGATGGGTTACACTGTTTCTATGCCAAGCAGCCCTTATATTGCATCAATGACTCATCAATACTTATATATTGATCTGGTGTGTAAGTCTTATTGAATTTGTCGTTCCAATAATTAATAATTGGTCTTATCTTGTAAAGGCAGTCGTTGTTTTGGGCCGTTACATTATTTGCGAAATGATGTGATATTTGAGTGAATCTTTTCAACGGCATTACTGTACCAAATGTAGGAGTTTCTATCACTTCCCGGTCAATATTAGGTTTTTTGTCTTGCGTCATCAAAATACACAACGCAAAATAAGCGAACATCTCATTCTTGGTGACTGGAAACCAACGATCATCCATTTTCCTTCTTCTCCTATTGCTCATTATTTGTTGGGCATAAAAATTTGTTTGCGTAACTACAAGGACCAGAAAGTTTCGTCGAACACGGTAAAAAATAAATCTAATAATCTGTCATGTGTATCTAACTGATCTAAAACATAGTCTTTAACACCATGAGACTTGGAATATTCCTAAATTTTTATTATGGTTTCAGTTTCCTTCCAATTCCAGTCAATACTCGAATAAGATCTAGGATTTTCCTCTTCATCAGTATCATATATAATTAACCGCTTCGTTCTCACGGACGCGTAAACACGCGCCGCGCTACCGTTCACGCAGCCCCACAGACGCGTAAACACGCGCCGCGCTACCGTTCACGGAGTTTCACAGACGCGTAAACACGCGCCGCGATATCGTTCACGGAGTCTCACGGACGTGTACACACACGCCTACTGATTTGCTCCGTCTGGAGAGACTAAGTTTGTGGTTAGTACTAATTTGTAATTTCATTTAGTGTACGTTTGACTGTTCTGCAAAGATGACCACCATGCGACGATCTAGAAATCGAATTATTAGTGATAGTAGTAGTGAAAGTGAAAGTGCTGTGGAAAGTGATATGACTGACGAGGATGTTCCTTTGTGCGAAAGATGGAAAAATATTTTACGCCAAAGAAAATGGAATATTCCTACTGCCACGCAAAATTTTACGCCACAAGTTTGGAGGTACAGCGATTTACATCACGGTGTGTTACCCCAATCTGGTATATCAGAAGATAGTTCTTTTCTTCAAATCTTCAAATTTTTTTTTTGTGAAGAACTCATAGAGTTAATTGTGAAGGAGACTAATAAATACAGCCGAAAGCAAGGTTTCTCCAGATCTCAGTTTCATGTATCTAGTAATGATTTGCACTGTTTTTTTGCAATTATTATTCATATGAGTATTGTTCGCTTGCCGAAGATGTCCATGTATTGGAATACAAAGGCAATGTATAATTTTGTGTTTATTAGACAAATCATGTCAAAAAAAAAGTTTTTCAATATTTTGCGATTCCTTCATTTCACTAGTGTTGATGCAAATAATAATGAAATTAGAAAGACCGAAAAAATCCAATCCGTCATGGATATTCTTATTTGTCGTTTTCAAATGGCATATCGACCAAGACAGAACATTGTAGTCGACGAAAGTCTGTTATTATGGAAAGGCAGACTTTCTTTCAAGCAATACATTAGCAGCAAACGTGCAAGATTCGGCGTGAAATCATTTATTTTAGCCGAATCAGAGACAGGATATATTTATAATTTGAAATTATATGATGGACGCATATCAAATGAAGGACAGTCCAGATTAGGAAAGTCGGGTTCAATTGTAATGAATTTGTCAAGAAATTTATTAAATGAAGGACGAACCATATACTTAGACAACTGGTATACTTCCCCCGCATTATATGAGGAGTTACATAAATATAAAACACATGCGTGTGGTACCGTTCGAATGAATAGAAGAGGTTTGCCATGCGACGAAAAAATAAAAAAAATAAAAAGTTTGAATAAAGGTGAGCTGACAGTGCGCTATAACAAATTCATGACATTTAGTGCGTGGAAAGATAAAAGAGTGGTAGCGCTTCTCAGCACCGTACATACCCCAGAGTTGGTAGCCACAGATAAAGTTGATAAAAAAACGGGGCAACCCATTAAAAAACCAAACGTAGTGTTAGCTTATAATATGCACATGGGTGCTGTTGATCACACAGATCAAATTTTACATGGCATTGGATCATTTAGGAAAACAATCAAATGGTACAAAAAGTATTTCTTTTATTTATTAGATATTGCTATATGCAATGCACATGCAATTTGGAACTGCCTCCATGTAAACCGAAAAAGTTTGTGCGAAGTGAAAGAAGATTTAATATTGCAGTTACTAAATAACTACAACGATCCAACAGAGAATTTTCATCGGAAAGGAAGGAGGAATCATCTTCATCCATTGCGACTGCAATCTAGATGTTTCTTAAAAAAATTACAGCCAACAAATAAGAAATCTATGCCGATGAGACGGTGTGTATGGTGCAAGCAACAATCGATTCGCAAAGAAACCAGATATCATTGTATCAATTGTGATGTTGCATTATGTGCAGTTCCTTGTTTTGAATTATATCATACAGAGCAATAATAAATTTGAAATATTTTGAAATCAATGTTTATTACTTCTATATACCGTTTCCAAAATTAACACTTTTCCAAATTAAACTCTTTATCTAATACTAGCGTGTTTACACGTCCGTGAGACTGCGTGAACGATAGCGGGGCGCGTGTTTACGCGTCTGTGGGACTGCGTGAACGATATCGCGGTGCGTGTATACACGTCCATGAGAATGAACCGGTTAATATTCGTGCAGGATTCACCACTGGCACAATGACGCTGCTGACATCAGAATTTTCATCACTCTTTGTAACTATTTCTTCTACTCTTTCATTACTCTCACTTCTCCGCGAGGTAAGTGCTTTTTTACCAATTTTGCTTCTTTTCTTATACATGGTCGTGAGCTTAGTAAAATTATAAATAATGAAGAATATTACTTTCTGTAAAGGAGGCTGTTCGAAACGTATGCGCTTTGTACAACGGAATGGTACAAGCTGAAGAACGACTGAAACTTTCTTGGTCTCGCCAAGTGCCCATGTTTATTTAACTTAGAGATGTTATCTGTACCGCGGACCTGTAATACTATCCCCTAGGTAACATTTGGCCTATATGCCTAATGCCATTCGAGATAATCATACTTGGCCCGGGATTAGGACCACGATTCAGACTCGTGATATCTATGTTTGGCATTGAATTGTAGCACGAGTCAGACTCGTGATATTCAATTTTGGCACAAAATTTTCATCACGAGTCAGACTCGTGAAAGTAGTGCAAGGGGTTAATGTAGTAGGAGCTAATGCTGCAAAAGTTTTTAAAAATTTATATGACTCTTGGTTTGATGCAAAAGGAAATAAAAAACAGAGTTTAAAAAATTTTATTGCAGTCAAAAATAAGGCGAAGAGCTTTACGCTGCATGACTTATCTAGCATGTCAAGAGGACGGAAAAACGCACACTATGACGACCCACACATAGAAGAAAAACCATATACGTGTATTGGTTTTGGAGGTTTACATCCACTAAAACTGACGCTTTAATATCGAAGTGTGCAGTTCGCAAGTGGAAAAATTAGATTCCCAAACGACTAAACTCGAGGTCTTCGGTTGTAGAAATATCCGTTTTGCAGTTATTGAGGAGATATTTGCAATATTTGACCAGAGTGGTGTGTCAATCTCACGAGCATGACGTCACAAGGTGACCGCCGCTAACAATTTTTCGTAAACATCGAGAGATTTAGAGCTCGAATCGAAAATTCACAACCGAAGCAACCGAGATAAGGCATGTACAAAGGCAGTGGAGTGTATTTTCAGTTGTTTACTTACATAATTGAGACATACGGCTAGTGGATCTAAAACACTACCTCGAGGTTCCGACATTTTTCACTACTAGCGCCACAGTTCTCTTCCAACCAAAAAGATGCACCACAGACGAGCTTGTCGATGACTATAGTTAGTTACAGTCGATAATACAGATCGACAAGTTACATAGTTTTATACTTCCATCCAAAATATTTCGGACCAGGAAAAGGTGACATGCGGGGCAGTCTCCATACTCGAGCGGCACGGCAGTTACAGCAGCTACGCTCGTCGAATATTGTAAATATCTCAAGTATAATAAAAAAGTGGTCATTTCTGCAACCTTGGGCTTAGACTTTTCGAAATCGAAATATCCAACTCCCGAACTGCTCACTTGAATATTGGCACGTCCATCTTAGTTGATGTGAACAGTTGTCACGAAGATATTCTGCCACGCCCTAGGTTTCTTGACCAGGGGAAGGTGGCATGCGGAGCAGACTCGGACTCGTGAGCAGCACTTTTTGCAACATAATCTTTGAAAACATTAAAAAGTTCTGATTTGTGTTCCATTAAATATGTAACGCAATAATGAGTGTACTCATCTATGAATGTTACAAAATAATATTTGTTATTTATTGTGGAAGGATTAATTGTACCGCACACGTCCGAATGTGCTATAAACAAAGGTCCTTTTACATGATCTTTATCTTTATCCTTTTTAAATGGCAATCGTGCTTGTTTTCCTTTAATGCAAGCTTCGCATAAGTTATTATTTGGTATTATTTTATTTACCAATTCAATATCGCTAATCATATCTTTATTTCTTAACTCTAAGAATTTACCTTTTCCAATATGTCCCAAGCGTTCATGCCGTAGTTCAAAATTAGCTTTGATAGTGTTGTACATTTGGACTGAGTTTACTTGTTCATGCTTTATTTTCATGCTCCCATCATAACATGATGGAAGTGGTAATAATAAATGAGAAATTACATCTATCTCTTCTAATTTTCCTCCAGCTGCTTTCAATTCAGTGATTAGGCCATCAAATGTCGTGAAGTGTTTCATCAATGGGGTGTCACTTTGCAATTTTGTACTCAGTAATTTCTTTCGCAGAACCAGTTGAATGGCGAGACTTTTTCGCTTGTACAAATTGTCCAAATTTCTGAAGATTTCTCTCGCACTGTTTTCTGATTTCACGAAACATAGTAACGAGTCTGGCAGATTCTCTGTAATTATGCCTTCTGCTTTATCCCACTTCTCCGTTTTATTCAGTGGTAGTTCTTCGTCGATTACGTGCATAATATTTAGTTCTATCAGCACAGCACGTACACGGAATTTCGAAACACTGTATCGTTCACCATCGAACACTTTAATGTTTCGTTTTGTACCCGCACTTTCCATTCCATTGTTCTATAAGTATTTACAGTTTCTGTTTATGACATTAGAACGTTACACGTTAAGATAATAGCGTTCTCATTGCACAGTCCTTTTACACTTCCTTTGAATGTAAACTCGCTAATCAGAACGAAGGAGAGTCTCTCTGTAGCAGTACCAGACGAAGAAGTGTAGCGACCAGTCGTGCGCACAATAGGAACTTCAGTCCTCGTGCAAACGGCCAGCGTAATTTATGACTCTCCTTCGAAGAAGCTATTTTTGAGATGACAAGTCCCAAACCTTGACAGCACATGTTTGCAATAGAGTTTTTTAAGAAATTCCTCAATAGCTAAAGAGACCGTCATTAATTAGGAGAGTTTCCGAAGGGTACTCGAAGCGGATCCAGCGACTCAAGGGCCACGTGGTCCGACGCGGGTGACCTGGAGGAAAAGTTCCACACGTTGTCACGTACAACTCATTATCCCCTCCGATTACCACGCCGTCCCGAAAATACGCAAGGAGCGTAAGGGGCAGGCGGTAAAAAGGACAAAATGCGCAACGCTGATTGGAAAGGCCCAACGCGTGGGGTTGACCAATCAGGGTTGTTCAAGAATTTTACCAGGGCAAACAGCGAAGGGAAAAAGCAGACTCATTCACTGCATCGCGACTCGTCCTAAGACACAGTCCACGGAAATAAAGAAGTTTTTCCACTGCACACGAGTGTGCTAGTAATTCCGAACCATCCTACCCAAAGAAGAATTTTATATATTTTATATTTTATAACATCTATTGAGATTATGACTTGGATTATTTCTTAAATGAATATGATATTAATTCATTTTCTTAAAAGTTTTATTATTACTTTTATTTGAGAGAAGGTATATGTGCGAAATGTCTGACAGACCAAATTCAACTATGAGACGGGCGACTGAATATCGCTTGCTTATATACCCTTTTTGGTGTGACGAACATTATCTTGAATCTGACAAGTTCGGAGATGACAGCATTTTCGCAAAGAAAAGAGTTACTTCAAATGACGCTCACAAGTTCAAGTCTGCCCCGCATGCCACCTTCCCCTGGTCAAAAAACCTGGAGCGTGGTAGAATATCTTCGTGACAACTGTTCATATCAACTAAGATAGATGTGCCAATATTCAAGTGAGCAGTTCGGGAGTTGGGTATTTCGATTCCGAAAAGTCTAAGCTGAGTTGCTTCGGTTGTAGAAATGACCATTTTCTATTATACTTGAGATATTTACAATATTCGACGAGCGTTGCTGCTATAACTGCCGCGCCGCTCACGAGTATGGGGACTGCCCCGCATGCCACCTTCCCCTGGTCAAGAAACATAGAGCGTGACAGAACGGGCTCATGAAGCAGGAATCAGTTTCATGAAACTCAGTTTGTTTTAACTACAACGGTTTGAAACGGTTTTAACGACATGGCAATATTGTAGCGAGGAATGAAATGTGGCAATCATGTTAAGTCGCTATCCTTCTGTTTCAGCTTTTTTTCTCTCTTCCGCTACTGTTCAATTTTCTTACATTCCTGAGTCGGTATTTCATACATTCTTTTTTACCGATACATCGTGTTCGATACCTGTGGTCACAGAAACATACGTGTACCACCTGGCGGTCGAAAATATTTCTAATTTGCTTTGTCTAATGTCCGTTCGCACAACTGCAGCGCGTCGATCAACTCCGTCAAGGTCGAATTCTTACCCGCCCCGTTAATGCCCTTCAGTCCCGAGGTTATCGATCCTGCCTGGCACTATGCTTACACGCCTAATGTGAACATTATCAGTCGAGCACGCTGCTAGCACGACACGAGCCTGGCACGTACATGTGAATCGGCCCTTAACGAAAAATAGTAACCACTGAGAGACGAGATCCAGCTGGCGCGAGGCAGCAGAGCCAATGTGCGGAACTGGGCTTTGAGCGCTTGTTGGCTCAGTCATCTTGCGCCAACCGAGTTTACCTCTCATCGATTACTATTTTTTGTTAATGACTCGTAAACAAAGATGCAGACCACATTTTCGCTAAGGAAAAAATTACTTGAAATGAATCCTTTCCTGCAAATAACATATTTTTGGAACACCCGGTATAATCTCCGAATATTGAAGCGCGACAGCATAATTTTAATCTATAGCCTAATAGCAATATAGCAATTCATTATCAACGATTCTCATTTTAAATTGCTGGTGTCTCTTGCTTGTTTTGTTTCAAGTATGCGTCTTTATTTTACTATTATCGATTCTTCATTACGTTTCTAGACCCTTGTTCTTACACATATAATCAAATATTTTTTGATCCTTTATATAATTCATATCCGTTTATGTATCCGTTTATGTAATACCTTTACCTAGATATATAACGATTATATGTAACGCGTAGTGACTATGTGTTTTGTGTATACGTTCAGCTCATCAGACGTTGTCGTCTCTCTATAAATGTCCCCAACATTATCGAACGCAACTTTTGACTGCAACCGTAGAAAGAGGCAATGACGGAAGTTGTGCGTAACGGATACAATAGTTACGTCAACGTTTTTCATTTGATGCAACAAAAACTGGAATAACATGTTTTCGAATTTTTATTGCTTGAGAGCTGGAGAGAAAATTAACATATCTTTGAAAGTACGAGAACATTAGGCAGGCTTACTTCTTAACCCTTCTTATGGACGGTATCTGAAAAATACTTCATTTATTTTTAAAAGTTTGGAGCATTAGGAGGAATAACAGTTTTCACAGGTGATTTCATAGACTTTTATTTTTGGTATTAAAACAGATCAAATACGTAAATTGTTATTGCCTTAAAAGAAATTACTACTTATATAATTGTATGATTGCAAATATTTTATAATTCCTACATGGAATAATCTCCATAGATATTGATTCTTGTCTCTCAGTTTATTCTCTCTCAGCGATCTACTAAGAACACCTACCCTATTTCAGTGAACAGTGGATCGCTATCTAAATCTACAGCGATTCATACACATTTAATTTTTTTAACTTAATTAACATTTTGAAGATCTCAATAGCTTGTATGCATACTAAAAATTTCATCGAAATCGGTTCACGTCGATTTGAACTACGGAAAATTAAAAATTACAAAACATCGTAGTTTTTTTATAACTTTCGACCGATAACTGTAAGAAATCTCGGAATTTTGCATTGTGTAATTGTTTGTAGTTCCTAACAATGTTATTCGATGAAATTATCGATTAATTACCGAGATCTTTGTTTCTTTCTTTATTTCTTATATTTTCATTATTGTCTCAGATAAAAACGTTGTCATTTTTTCATTTCGTAATCATCTTATCGAATTGCAAATGTTTAAAACAATTTTTTAGTCATTGTCTAGTAAACTAGTTCCACCATCATTCCAACAAAATTTTGATCGCTGAGCCTAGTTAAAAGAAAGTTTTCCGTTTTAAAAAGTGTACAAAATACGTTTCATCCACTATAGATGTTTGAAAGATTTAGTTCCGACGTGATGTCAACACCTATTGCCGATCGCTATATTTTATTAGATTCTAATCAGTAATTATTCAAAAGACCGTATGTAATAGATACGATTCAGTGTTTCGACCGTTTCAGTATAAATCTGCAAAATTTACCCTGATGAAATGCTTAAAGTAGTCGAAGGGTTAAAAAAGAGTAAGGACGAATATTTTATCTTATTACTAGTCGCGAGCTTGTCTGCATGCCTAATTTCTATGAGAGGTATTTTTCTGAAAAACATTCAACGTATATTTATCTTATCGGCCACCATGGATGTTGAAAAGCTAAAAACAACCCTTATAATTTGGAAATAGAAAGTACATTTAATTTAATTTTTGATCATCGATGAGAAATCATAGTTTGCAAAAGGTGTAATGATTGCACACACTAACTAAATCATATTCAATATGTTCTTTCGCGAAGGAATATGACAATTTTTTCACATTTGGCGACTATTTGGCGTCGAACTTACATATCTATCTACCGCAATAGCCGCGTTGTGTCATAAACCCGGAACACTAAGTTCATTCCAATTGTTCCTTAGCACGGAAACATAAATGAACACTTTGGTAAGAAGAGACACGATTATTCGAGCTTTTTGGCTCATCGTTTTTGTAGTCGCCGACTGTCAACAACTATAAGAACGAGTTGTCGGGTTCTCATATTGTCCATTTTTGTTTACAAGCTGAGGAATAATTAGAGAGAATTTTCTGTATTTCCGAAGAGTTATCTGAAATCGAGCGCGTAACAGCATCCGAAGCTACGAAAAATTGATCTAGAAGAATTCCCGTGACATTGTCGAACGCCGCGGTGACTGCACGGCCATGCGAATAACAGTCCCATCTTCTCCAAGATAAGACCTGCTTGGGGAGAGGTCGGAACACGACGGAAGATTTATGGATCATACGTTAAGAAGGAGCTGACTTGGAAAATGTAATGTTCGGTGAAATCCAATCAACGTACTTCTTCTGCATGAAAATGAAAGCCCTTATCGGGGTTATCAGGTATTACCTCGAATGTCTCGTGACTCGATCTATGACAACACGGATCATCAATCGGGTAACGAGGGGTAGATAGCAACAGGATTGCCAGGGATGCTTGCAACTTTTGTCATTGTTCGTGTTGCGTTGGTCGACTACACTGCCGTGTTCAACAGTTCATCCGTAACGTCACAAATGGAGGCAGATGATATTTGAGTGAACCCCTGGCAACCTCGGTTCAGGAACGAACTTCCAAAACACGAGAACACTTACATATAGCGAGGAGATTGCATCAAATTGGATCCGATTGTCCAACATTAGTTTGGTGGGCAATATTTCGGCGACACGGGAATCAATGTGTCCGCGATCGACTGTTTTAGGCCCGATTCGGGCCTTACAAAGCCGGATTTTAACGCTTTACAGGCCGCACGGTTTTTCCTGGATTAAACTGCTATTTTACAAACAAACAAAATTATAATTAAAGCATAACTTGTAAATCAACAATCAATCGCCAGGTAAATGCTTTCACAAATATTTAAATTTAAGGAATTCGTAACATTAAATAAAAATGCATGTACCAGACGGAAGATTAAAGAAAAAAAGATAATTTACGATTTCGCACTCGTTCTCAGTATTTTCGGATCCGATTCGAAGTAGTCGAACTCTTTTCGTAGCAAGACGAAGAGTACCTCGAATTGCGATAGGATAGAAGGAATTTAGAAAATAGGAATTATTTATTATACGTGTATCTTGTATAATTCGCTCGTATGACGGACAAAATTAAATTTAATAAATACACAAGTAATATTTACACTTCTTTCAATCACTCACAACACAAGTATTGCGGGTAGAATTGATTCAAGCACAGTAGAGCTAACACGAACAGCGAAGTACATTAATTAGCATGATGATAAAAAAAAACACGGTACAAAATCGAATGACCGTAGCACATTTGCATATATTGTCTACGAATTTGCCATGCGAGAGAGAGATTGAGTGAGAGAGAGAGAGAGAGAGAGAACGCGGCAGGGGTCCGTGAGCAGAGATAGCAAGGATCAAGAATACAGAGTGGAGAGCACAGAAACGTGGAAGTCGCGAGGCGATAAGTCGACTGGTTGCGTGGTGGCTTGGAAGTAGATGCTCAACGAATAAGCCTTCCAGGATTCGGGGTTTAGCAAGCGTGGAGGCGCGTCTCGCCCCTACGACACTGCCCGTTCCCGGAAGGGAACGTTTACGAGGTTTCGTGTGGTCTCCGTCATGCACGAAAGATTTCCTCGGGGACTTTGCGTTGCAAGGAGAAGTGTTGTGATCAACGATATCTGACGTCTTCGTCCAGCTTGGGGATTCCGGTATGTTTCGCGACCTTGGTTAAGAATACAGATCCTATAATTTCGAAGGACTCGGGAATCCTCGCAGTGTCGGCGCTTGCGAGCCGACTTTCCGTTGGCCGTCGCCGCGCTCTCGTGCACCTCCCGTTATCGTAGGCGGAGTCGACGGTCAGATTATAATGGCGACCTACACCTGTGCATTGGTAGTTACGGATTTGGTGCCTATCTATCGTACTGTCGCCCCGGGGAAATTACTACAACTGATCGCCGCGGATATAATAATCTATACATTATAAAAGGTGCGAGTGCTGGGTGCAGCCGCGTGACTGCGCAACGTGAAGCAATTACTCGATTAAAGTCTGATTTAGAGTCTACTTTCGTGTCTTAATAATGTCCGCGAAATCCGTCAGCGGTACGGGTAACTCTCCCCTATTCCCGTGATCGAATCCTAGACCACTATCCTATAGATCTATCTTGCGCCAATCGGTTACTGACGTAGCCGCAGTAAAAAGTATCTCGCGTTTCGTGTGGCACTCTTCTGGTGCCGGGCGTACGGACTTGATATCGTGCGTCACGTCGGATTTCTCGGGAACCAAATTTTGTGGCCTAAGCGTCTTAAAATTCCGGAGTCGCATCGGTCCGCGTCCGGGGACTCGCATAGGTCAGGGCAGCATCACTAGTTATTAAACACTATATTATTATAAAAATTATAAAGATGTACAAAATATATTTAATTATATATTAACATTGTCTTTATATATAACTATTAAACACTATATAATTATAATAATTATAAAGATAGACGTCCTGCTCTATCGAATCGATTACTTGTTGCCAATGGTGACATCAACCCTATAACAGTTGCATTCACATTTCACAGTATGTCTGAATGCAAGTTTCTTTTAACTTCAGTGCAACTCAATAGAATTATGTGGACATTATATGTCTGGTCGAAACCGCTCCTGATTGGTCGAGTCACTGTACCGAAACAGTCACCGAAGCGTGAAGCGTGATCACGGCTATATATACTGCAAATTTTGACAAATGTGTCATTTGACGCCTTGTATCTATTTCAGCAAGATGGAAAACTTCAGGACTTTCCTTGATGTGATCGGAGTGCTCGACCCTAACAAGGTAGATTTTATTTCCGTACTTCCACCAGAGGTGTCGCAGTTGATCCTACGTATGTTGGATCCTCGGTCCCTGCTTTGCGCTGGTAGAGTGTCAGGTAAGTGGTTGAATGTCTGCAAGGATGATCCTGTCCTGAAACGAACCGCAAAACACTATAAGCAGCGCATAATACAGAGACAGTTGCACCTCATGTACAAGCCCGACCAGGTACAAGGGAGACTCTGTGCCGCGTTCGAATCAATGAACAAGTCACGGAGCATGAACTTTCGATATCTTTTTTACCATGTGATAGTGATAATTTTAAGAAAAACGCTGTTCATCTTTATTTCAGAATATCTGAATAATATTTACGAACTTTTCGGACCCGAAATAATAATTAGTTTAACCGTGACAGCCGTTTTAATTTTCTGGTGTGCATGACACCTCATGTGTACCATATGAAATTTTTATGCAAGGTGTACACAGTGAAGATTAACAAAGTTCGCAAATGATATTTTAATTTAAATAATTCCGTGTCCGAACATAATTCAACGAATGATTTGCAAAGCTGATTTAATAATAAATAATCGCGATAAGGGACGTAAAGAATTTGTTTATTAGAGAAATATATGAAAAATATTATCGATAAGAAACTGACCCATTGAGTTGAGGATGCATTTGCTGACTCGTACGCACTGATCTCGTACAACGAACAGCTGATCCCAGGTCGATGACCGCAATATTCAAGGGATACTGTCGGAGGAACCTCTGGTATAGTTACTTACGAAGTTCACTCACACTGCACTGTCACCAAACACTGATCAATTAATTAATCACTGATAATCCGAATCACTTGTTGATAGTACGAAAAATCACTGAGACTCGTTCGCTGATAATCGTTTATTCGACGCGTTCGTTCGGGAGTCGACGTTTCACTGCCGAAAAATTCAGGTCTCGGCCGTGGGCCCTTGTCCTTCGTCGTTCGGCCGTCCGAGAAAATGAACCAGATGTGCAGAGACGCAATCTACGGCCGACCCGCTGTCACAAAATGATACCCGATACCATTTTCCTCAAACGGCCGTTAATTACGTTCTAAAAGCGCAGAATACCGTCGGTGACAGCGGGTAGTACTACAATACTACGAAGAAAGTATGAACTGCTCAGATTGTCCTAAAAAATTGACAAATTTTTAAGATGAGACGCGATTATTCGTGCCTTGCGTTTTGTTTTTACTGTTATTTCTGAGTTTTCGAGGGCAATCGAGACAATTCTTGTGCGCGACCTCAGCGCGAATTAGGGTGAAATTATTGCATATGCCTTTAAATAATATAACTATAACTTTTAATAAATATAACTATATTACAGATAATGATATATAACAATATTATAATATAATACAATATTATTATAATATTTTATAGTTACGAATTGTTAACGATAAATAAAAACGAGCCGCAACGCTCAAATAATCGTATCTCCTCTTTCTAAATTGTTCGCTTCTGTGGACCATCTGTGCGTCAGTTAGGGAGACATTACTGTACGTCGTTCGAAAGAATGTATCAGTGAAGTTATGCTATTCGGAGAACAGATGCCTCTATCCGACGGATATTCGACGAGCCTACGCGTTCGACGGACAGTGTGAAGAAACAGTTTACCCTATTTTTCGATCAACCCTAGAATTTTAAGCAATCTTGGAGTAAGAGTAATCGAACGGCAAAGAAAGAACGACACCGTTTAGATACGCAACAAATGGGTTGCAGATGTGACGACGAAGAACAATGGCTATATAAATACAACGGTAATGTTCATGAAGCAATGAAACCAATATCGAAGCAAATGTTAATTTGTCTCGATGGCTCTGTTCAGAAAAATGTCACGAAAACATGGGACAATAGCCTAAAGAAAGCAGGTATAAGATCGCGAAAAGAGCGCACTTGGTCATCCGTGATCCGCCCGCGCAACCCCCACCCCCACCCCCCGGTAAAACTCATTACCGAGATACTTTATCATAGCGAAAAATGCTAATCGTTGATTGGTGCGCACTTCGGCCACAAAATATGTATAAAAATGGCTCAAATAGGAAAAGTACCAATTTGATTATCAACTGTCGTTGCGAGTGGTCACGTACATTTAAAGTTCCGCAGTTCTGACTCTCATCGAAACAGATCGTTATAGTTTCTTACGAGTATTATTCGCGTCTAGTGTCAAGTGTTGCTATCGGTGACGATAAATAGTGATATATAAATTGTGAGAATTATGGCACCAACAAGGAAATCGGAGAGACTGCAACGCTTGTATATCTTAAGGAAACTACGAAAATTGCCTTCTGTACAAACTAGATGGAACAGTAGAGCTGGCCTCGGAGCGGTCCAGCGTATTCAAAGAGTTGCGTCAAGAACTCCTGGGCTTGCGAATAGAAATATACGCAAACTTAAACGACCAAGTATAGCAAGCCCGCAATACGATCAAGTAGATACAGAGTTATTGTCGTGGATCGAAGAAAGAAGAACACGTGACGAGCGCGTAACCAACAATCAAATATTAAAAAAGGCAAGGGAACTGAGAGAAGATTTGCTATTGTGTTTGCGATTTGGTCCGAGTCGCGAGTGGTTGCAACAATTTAAACAGCGTCATGGCATAGAATGGGAGATCATGTACAGTTATCAAGATGTAATTAATGATAAGTATGCAGTTAATTTTAAAAGAATGTTACTGCAGGAAAACTTAAATTTAGAAAATGTTTACTATATGGACGAAAGCGCGTTGCTATGGGACACGCTTCCAAAGGAGATATCGTCTGCAACGGAAGAAAATTCTCTTAGCGGACACACGCGGAAAAACAAAAGTATTACAATTGGCTTATGTGTAAATGCGACTGGCACACATAAGCTTAAGCCTCTTGTAATTTACGAATTGAAAGAAACAAGAACTGTGAGAGACGAGATTGCATTACCTACATTATTTAAATCGGTGCCGAACGCACGAATGACCAAAGCATTATTATTCGATTTGTCCATTTGTAAAAAGATATCATGCACAGAGAGGAATATCTGGAAAAGTAATTCTATTGTTGGACAATTCCGAAGCCCATAAAATTCTTCAACCGATGGAGCGAGGGAGGGATTATGGGGGAAACGAAAAGAATTTTCCGTCATGAATTCTTGAAACGAGTTTTGGAGTGTAATGCAGAGATGAATAATTATGATTTTGATTGCAATTACACGTTTAAAGTCTGCATGCACATCTTATCGCCTTCCTGGATATCAATTAGAATGGGATATATCCAATATGCATGGAATAATCTCATTAATCCTTCTAACTTTTCTATTCGATCAAACCTAATAAATATGGAACCTGATTGGTCAGACATAGTAAATGCGATAACAGGGAAACAATGCACCATGACACATGTTAGAAAATATTTATTAGAATGTGACGAGGAAGAAAAAAGAAATGGAAACGAAGTACAGAGAGAACCTGGTGAATCTGATTTTTATGATAACAGTACTATGAGTGCTGAATCACTTATCCGGGGGGGGGGGTATCTTATCCGGGAATTAAAAATGATTATTGAAACTACCCCACCTGACATACAAAACATGGACGGGGTTAGTAATATTACATATCATGAGGAAGGAGCGACCATATAAGTAAGTACATACCTATTCATATAATGGTAAAAATTTTTCAACCAATTTGAAAATATGAATTATTTACAAATTAATTTTTCTTTTTTTAGGTTATTGGTTCGTAAAAGATGCAGGAAAACCATCGCCTTCGACCACAGCTATTCCAAGGATGATACGCAACGGAACGATTCGTTGCAAAATGCTATTTTCCACGTACCTAATTATAAACAATGTCAATGAAGATTTTAATATTGTATATATTTAATGTTGATATTAATGTTGGAATCGAATGAATTTCATAGTAAATATTGAATAAATAAATGTACATAATCAAAATTATAACGTGTTCGATCTTATTTTTATCGGAAATACCTGTCCAAACTGCATTGCGCGCACTGTCAGCAATATGTAAAATAAATGATCGGTGTTAAAATGTTAAAATTTAAAAAAGTTATCTCATTGTATTATGGAATTCGAGTCAAAGAAATCGCGGCACACGTGTTCACTGACTTCGTAGAACATCGGCTTAGAGAGAAAATCAATGAATTAGAGGGCCGTGACAATGTCATAGCGCGAATCCCAGAATACCGAAGTTCGTCAAATCCCGGAGAAAGTACGGTATTTGTTTTCTATAATAACGTTACACAAACTTATAAACGAAACACACGAATAGTTAAAATTTTCGAAATTGATTCTATCAAAGCAACACGTTTTATTCAACATATTTGATATTTTCAATTCTTTGCAAAAAATCGCAACCTTTCAGATTGTATTACCCTTGGACCATATATGGTCTGAGATATTGTCAATGGGGTGAGAACCTACGTATAGTATACAGTGTACAGGATGTAGCGAGATTAATTGTACAAGTAAAAATATGATTCTACATGTTATTTAAAATAAAAAGTGTAGAACATTTTTATGCCGCATGTATAAGCATTTTCCTAATAGAATTGTAGTTTTATAACTACATTTCTATTTTATAATAGAAAGAAAATGTGAATTTATTATAAATCGAGATCGTAACCATAAGTACTGGACAGTGAATTGTATTCTAATACACGTGGTTCAACGAATGGTCCTATTCCATTCATTCATAACGACGCTTTCGCCAGGAAAATTTTATTTTATAATTTTTATCAATTTTTGCATGTAAAATCATCTCGCGTTCTACCATAACACAGGATCCACCATATCTTCATTAATTTCTTTCCAATATACTTACCATTTATGTGCTATTGAAGAAACAAACTTATGCGGATGTTCATATCTAGTTTACACCCTTATTTATACATTTGCCTGTTGTAATCCCCGTTTTCTCACATTTAGAATAGAGTTAGCAAAGTTTAGTCTAGCAATAGCACAAACTACACTACACGTAGAACAACAAAATCTCTGTTCAGGACATTATGCTGTCAAATTGGCAATTACTAACTTATTTTTGGTTTACATAAAAAGAACTTAAATAAAAATATAACGAAGAAATAATTATTCCAAATATGTAAAATCTAGTAAAAGCGAAAAGTATTATTGTTACACTTGTTATATCGTTAATTAATATTCTAAAAGTTAATTAATCCAATATTTCGTTAAGCACTTTGAGCAATATTGATTTAAAAAAAAACGTGTCCCTAAACATTTGATTTATTTGAAATCAGGAATAATATATTCAAAGTTCTTGAAAAATGTTCTCTGTACCGGATAACAAATAGATGTTCCTATACAAATAACACTTTAGACGTGTTGTGGAATGTGTGTGATATGCACCCCCTGTGAATGTGCTGGTGGCTTGCAGACTCAGACCAGGAGGATCATTCTCACAACTCTGGCCGTCTTAACATCAGAAAGCTATTAGGTAAGAGTTTGTTAAAATAACGAACATTATTGTTAACTTTTTACGTTTTCACAAGCATTTACAAAATATGACAACACTTGCTTTCTTTGCATTAGTTTAATTATTTAACCATGAATGAGCATTATGAAAAGTAGTCTGCTTTTTCAGAATGTAGAGTATTAATGTTAAATTATTAATGTTATCATCGGTTACATCTCTGTAATAATTTCATTCGCATACGATAGCAAAGACTATATTATTGTTTCTCTCAGAACTAGTTAATGTAATCTAGAATTTGATTTATATTCGTTTATACAATAGAATAGTGTAACCGTACATCTAAAGCTAAAGAATTCGTAGACTAACTTGGTCTAAATTGTAAATTAATGTTTAAAAATTCTAGTTACAATTAATCTTGTTAATCAACAAGAAATACGTCGATACTTTTATTGTATATATATCCAGGATGGAATGTTTATACAGGAATACTTGAATATCGCTGTTAATTATAATTATACATATGAAAACATCGTTTGAAACGAATCATGATTTTCCTTCTTTTGTAAAGTTTCAAAGTCATCTATGTTCTTTAAATGTAGAAACCATATCATTTACTTCCATAGTCTTACAAGTATTATTGCTACGCTAAACTCTAGTAAAATTGATATTAATTTGCTCAAAACAATGAAAGATAAAAGTGTTACCATGAATTACACATAAATGAACAACGAAAAATAATTTTCTATTTTGGAAAGGCATAATTTCGAGGCTGGTGAAGACGGGGATGATAGTAGTGGCGGTGGAAATTCCTGGCGGGAAGAACTTCAACGTCGCTATCAGCAAGAGAACGATTTCCTGGCCGAATTGCGTGCACGTAACGTTAATATGACGCAGACACCGTCGGCCACTCCATCCAGCGAGCAAGAACAAGAAAGAGGCGAGAGAGAAGATGCGGATGGAGAAAAACAGGAAGAGAACGAATCCAACTGGACAGAACCTGTGGAGCGATAGGTTAATCGATAAGTTTAATTTAAAAGTATTTACATGTACTTGAATAACGGCTTAGAAACTGCTACCTAATCGAAACGCAAATAAATTATTATAGCACCATGAGCTATTTATAATGGGCATATATCTAGGTGTTAGTGTGAAATAACTATAAACATTCGTATTAGACTTTGGACAGTATTTAAAACTTAAAAACTTGCATTTTCAAAGCAATACTTTTAATCAAAAGAATTGTCAGCTCGGTGAAAACGAAACGCCGTTATAGTAATATCACCGTATCAATTTTAAGGGAACCATCAGATCAATAACATTGTTTGTAGACGAACCGAACTTTTTATCAGACGTTTACAATATTTATAAAATGCGGAGAGGTCGTTTGTTGCTTTCAACGTCATTGTATCATCGCTAAGTACCTACACAGATTAATTGCAGTCGCATATATGAGTTCCAATCTTTTTCTATTGCAGGAGAATGTATCGATGTTTCTTTCTTCCTACGTTTACATTCACATATTATGAAACGTTGTAACGCTCTAAATGATCCACACCACCATTGCACATAACGCATCTATGGGCCTAAACAGATAAGAACCGATATCATACTTAGATTAGAGACATAGAGAAAACAAAAACTTCGTTTGCTTATTCAAGGTTAAATCATTTGTGTAAGTTTCACACGCACACACACAAATATAATAACGAAGAGACGTTTTCCTTTCAACACTAAGTGCTCAATAAGAAACTTTTTAGTCTACAACGTGTAGGTGAACGAAATAGACAAGAAATTTTGCACAAATCAAATGTTTGACCAAACTTTGTATAAGAAGGTAAGTGAATGTAATTAATGGACTTTTTAAAATATTTAATAAAAGGTCCTTCCGTCCTTCCTTTGGGCCGTGTTCCTCCAGTGCCTCTGGCCTTGCTGTCACCTGGGAGACCATCGTGTCCAGCCTCACCCCATGGTTCATCCACATGAACAGGTTCCGCTACCTCAGGATTGGGGGTGCCTCTTTCCTATGCGACCACTTTTATCCTCCCTTCTCTCTTCTTCTAAAATCAGCTCTGACTCTAGTTTCGTGTTTCTTGTTCCAGAACCAGATTGGAATATGTCTCTCTAATTGACGCTCAGATTGTCCACAGAACTGGACACTTTGGGAAGAGGAGATACGATTATTCGAGCCTTGCAGTTAGTTGTTATAGTTACGAATTGTCAACAACTATAAAAAACGAGCTACAATCTTAGCGTCAGTAAGGGAGACATTACTGTACTCTTGAACTTCGCTATCCACAATACTCATTTGCAGTTATTGTGAGTTCGGTGCAACCTCCAGTTCCTTGTCGATCCAATCTTATCAACCCAAGCTTCAGCTGGGAGTCATCCTCGCCTTGGACCCATGACCCAAAGTTCCACTGCTCTGGGGAATTATCATAATTATATTTCATGTTGCCTATATCGAACCAGTGAATTCAAACAGCCCTGCAGGCTGGTTCAGACACAGTAATCCAGTCGAGTGACTAGTAATGAGTCAAATGTATATACTCTATTCTAAGTTACTAAATTACTCGACTAAATTGCTGGCTGCGTTTGAACCAGCCTTTATAGATGAAGTATAATACTTGGACACTCCGTAGTAGTAGTAGTAGTATAAGTACTATAATACTTGAACTCTCACCTTTTCTGAGGTGTCCAGTACGGTTCAATCATATCCAGCCATCCGTTGTTCAACCAAATGCTCACCTGCTCACGTCATGGTCTTGTAGATATACATTGCGGTCCTAAAATTGTGGTACTTCTGGTTAATGAGAGAATCCTGAGGTTGATTGAAGTAGTTTTTTCCTTTAGAACCAAACTACTATAATCATAGTGCTCAGAGATGTGTTGCGGTCCATGGCAGCAGCTGCTAGAGGCACGTTGGACACGAAACCATAAATATAAATCGTCTTCACCGGGTTGATGAGCCCAGGCTGCTTGGGAGCTTAGTTACAGAAGCTCATGTTCTTTTATACATTCGTACTACTTAGATACAACATTCAGTAATATGAGACATATCAATAGATTATTGGAACTTTTGTTCAATAGGTGATACTTTCTGGTTAAATAATAGAGGCCTCGAATCTACCGATTTATATAGGTGTAACATTCATTTTATTTTATTTCACTTGCATTTATTTTATTGTCTGAAATGTAACATTTATGTTGTAGTAAATAGACAGTTTTAGAAACTCATAATGAAAATCAATTTTAATTAAGCTAGAAGTCAGTATTATTGTGCTGTTGTTTGAAAGATGAATAATGTTTATGAGTCAATAGCTTCGAGGTAAATTATGTTACACCACTACAGGGGATAATGTATATAAGTATTACTGTTGATTACGTATCGGACATAAAATACTAATATATATATGGTGTAAAACTTTATATATATATATATGAGTCTGTATTTCTTAGGCATTTCGACTATTATCTACATTGTTCTCATCTCACTTTTCACATTCTTGAAAACTATTACATTCGAATGCCTAAGTTTTACACCATAGTCACAATTACGTTGCATTTACAGCTGTACGTTGCATAATAATAGGTCTGATATTGTTTTCTGTGCTATACCTAAATTTTAGTTCCTAGATTATGTAATTAAATAATATTCAATAAAATGATCGTTGAATTGTAATAAATAGAGAGCGACGCATTTTATAATATTTATATAGCGCATAACAACATTCGCAAATATTCTGTGTCTATATTCATATGATCACTTTTGTCTATATATTAACATTTACAAGGATTGTGTAATGACTACATGATACAACTATTGAATAAAAAATGAAACGATAACTTGTAACTAATTTATAGATTTCGGATCACCGAATCACAAGTTTCCCTTGTGTTTTTCCCTTTAGAATTCTGTGTAATTTTATCCTATCATGTCATTAGATTTTTATGGCATGTAACGGTATTAGTATTAGCCTTCTTATTCATTATGAAGATCTTATTAAATTTATTATGGTACTATGACATTGGTACAAGGTAAATTTCAGTTCATGTTTCTATTTATGCAACGATTCATAAACGGAATTAATTATCTTTTTTATTTTCTAATATATACATATTGTATATAACTCTTTGATCAGAGATCCATAGTTGGATATTTGCAAATAGTCTAAGATTATTGACTTTTTCAAGATGAAAGTATAAAAGATGAAAATTAAAACTACAATATTAACACTATTTGCGAGCAAACTAAAAGGGTTTCACGAAAATAATAATAATAATCTTCGAAAATTACGATAATGAAAATACCAGTAATATAATAAAAACATAGGGTATTAATGAACTGATAATACAATTTGAAAGGAAATAATTTTACGCAAGAAAAGGTATTAAAAGTATAAAACAAAAGTTGGTATTATAGTAAACTTCATTTGTGATTCAGTCAATATTGCAAATACAGTAATCTCTCCCTAAAAGATGCGGGATCGGAATCCGAAATGTATTTCAAAGTACTAAAAGACGTGATTCATCAAGCCTCGCGGCCCCCCTTTATAATATTGTTCGACACAATAATATATAACGGCATATTGACCGCTGCCTATCATAAAATATCAAGTAGTTTCGTCCGACACGAGTTTCATTTTCTGTCTCTCACTCTCTCTCTCTCTCTCTCTCTCTAATAGGACCATTCGTTGGACCACATATATTAGAATACAATTCACTGTCCAGTACTTATGGTTACGATCTCGATTTATAATAAATTCACATTTGCTTTCTATTTTATAACTAAAATTCTATTAGAAAAATGCTTATACATGTTGCATACAAATATTCTATGCATTTTATTTAAGATATATAACATGTAGAATCATATTTTTACTTCTGCAATTAATCTCGCTACATCCTTGTACACTGTATACTGTACATAGGTTCTCGCCCCATTGACAATATCTTAGACCACATATGGTCCAAGGGTAATACAATCTGAATGGTTGCGACATTGTTACGGCCCTCTAATTCATTGATTTTGTCTCTAAGCCGATATTCTACGAAGTCAGTGAACACGTGTGCCGCGACTTCTTTGACTCAAATTCCATAATACAATGAGATAACTTTTTTAAATTTTAACATTTTTAACACCGATCTTTTATTTTACATATTGCTGACAGTGCGCGCGATATAGTTTGGACAGGTATTTCCGATTAAAATAAAATCGATCACGATATAATTTCGATTATGTACATTTATTCATTCAATATTTAATATGAAATTTATTCGATTCCATCGTTATTGCGATTACATAAGTAAAATTCTAAATTATATATAAAATTATATTGACATTAATATCAACATTAAATATATATAGCATTAAAATCTTCAACGACATAGTGTATAATTAGGTAAGTGGAAAATAGTATTTTGCATTAAATCGTTCCGTTGCATATCATCCTTGGAATTGCCGTGGTCAAAAAGGTGATAGTTTCCCGCTATCTTCTAACAACAATTCAACTAGAAAAAAAATTAATTTGTAAATAATTCATATTTTCAAATTGGTTGAAAATTGTTTACCATTATATGAACAAGTATGTACTTACCTATATGGTTGTTGCTCCCTCGTCATGATGTATGATATAATATTACGCACGATGTATTGTATGTGAGGTGGTTCAGTTGGAATAATCATTCTTCATCCCTGAATGAGGTAACGGGTTTCTGCAGTCATAGTTCAGTTACTATACAAAATTAATCCTCCAGGTTCATTCCTTATTTCGGTACCATTCCTTTTATCTTCCTCGTCACATTTTAATAAATATTTTCTAACATGAGTAGGAATGCTAGTAACGTTCTAAGCCACTGTGCTCGAGGGGTAAGTCAAACCGCGGGGCAAGAGAGGGGAATCCAGCCGCCATGAGCGCTGGTGGGTATGGAGGGGGAAGTGTGGCCTTGAGCGCAGGTAGGTGTGGAGGGGGAAGGGCCGCGGCGTGCTCCGTAGTGGGGGGAGTCTCGCGGTTTTGCATTATCTACCGGTCTTCTGTTCTTATTGAATTTAATTATGCAGCGTTTTATATCGCGCTTGCATTTTCACATAGTAGGAGATGTTTTGGAGTGAGAGAGAGAGAGAGAGAGAGGGAGAGAGGGGTAGCCGCATCGCAACGGTTTCTCTCTCTCTCTCTCTCTCTCTCTCTCTCTCTTCGGCAGCATTTGTAACGAGTTTGGACACGTTTTTTAAAGCGGTCTTCTCGTCTTATTGAAATTTAATTATGCAGTGTTTTTTATCGCGCTTGCATTTTTACATTGTAGGAGATGTTTTGGAGTGAGAGAGAGAGAGGGGGTGTAGACACATCGCAACGGTTTATCTCTCTCTTCAACAGCATCTGTAACGAGTTTGGACACGTTTTTAAAGCGGTCTTCTCGTCTTATTGAAATTTAATTATGCAGTGTTTTTTATCGCGCTTGCATTTTTACATTGTAGGAGATGTTTTGGAGTGAGAGAGAGAGAGGGGGTGTAGACACATCGCAACGGTTTATCTCTCTCTTCAACAGCATCTGTAACGAGTTTGGACACGTTTTTAAAGCGGTCTTCTCGTCTTATTGAAATTTAATTATGCAGTGTTTTTTATCGCGCTTGCATTTTTACATTGTAGGAGATGTTTTGGAGTGAGAGAGAGAGAGAGGGGGTGTAGACACATCGCAACGGTTTATCTCTCTCTTCAACAGCATCTGTAACGAGTTTGGACACGTTTTTAAAGCGGTCTTCTCGTCTTATTGAAATTTAATTATGCAGTGTTTTTTATCGCGCTTGCATTTTTACATTGTAGGAGATGTTTTGGAGTGAGAGAGAGAGAGGGGGTGTAGACACATCGCAACGGTTTATCTCTCTCTTCAACAGCATCTGTAACGAGTTTGGACACGTTTTTAAAGCGGTCTTCTCGTCTTATTGACATTTAATAATGCAGCGTTTTTTATCGCGCTTGCATTTTTACATTGTAGGAGATGTTTTGGAGTGAGAGGGAGGGATAGACACATCGTATCGGTTTCTCTCTGCCGCTCGATCGTTTTTCGTCATCGACGAAACGTGGTTTTTTGGAGTGTGAGAGAGAGGTGTAGACGTGTCGCAACGGTTTCTCTCTCTCTCTCTTTCTCTCTCTCTCTCTCTTCCGCACGGTCCGCTATGAACGAAGCGCGGTTTTTGGAGTGTGAGAGAGAGGTGTAGCCGCATCGCAACGGTTTCTCTCTCTTCGGCACGGTCCGCTATGAACGACGCGTGGTTTCACATTTCGTTTGGATTGAGATAGAGGGGTAGATTCGTCGAAATTTAACTATCTAGCGTTTTCTTATCGCGCGCGCATTTTTGAGAGAGATAGAGAGGGGTAAAAGTAAAAGATTTAATAACATATTTATTTGAGAAAGAATCCAAGCCCTAATCCCAATAGGTTGTTGAAAAAAGAAACTTTAGCCTCGGACAAAAATTAATCTATAGTTTACTTTGGATCGAGATTCGAAAATATTAGCTTACGTTTCCGCCCGGTTCCGTCAGCGCGTACCGACGGTAATGTAAACTATATCTAAGATACCGCGATATGCCATCGGCGGTTGCATTTTTGCGGTTTCGAATCCCGGATGACTCTCGGACGCGTTATCTTCTCACGGTGTCAGTTTTCTCATCTTATTGAATTTTCTTTCGCTAAATTCGCTATTCAGTCGCGAATCGTTATGGAAGTTTGTTCGTTTGCAATATCCATCGCGAGCATGCCGTCCTTGAACACGGTGTTCATAATTTTTCGGATTCGACAGAACGGATTTTTAGCCGATATTGCAACGTTCTTTCGTGCAACGTTTACGCGATACTAGATACCATCGGGATGGGAGAGAGTCGCAACGGTTGGTTGATGCAAAGTTTAGTTAAATTTGTTAAAACTGGTAATTTAACCGAAGACGTTAAATTGAAATTGAAAAATTTGCTTCGTAAGCAAATTTTCGTAAGATGACGCAAGTGTGCAAGGATATGTTAGAATTATTGACTCGTATGTCGACGTAGATCCGAACTGTCGACGAGTATCGCGAATGGACGAAATCGTACATCGAGTGTTTGCGGTTGCGTAGAAAATACATGAACATCGAGAAAATAAACCGAGGATCCACGAGTGTAAAATCGAGCTTACTATCGATCGTGTGTCGCATGAAAACACTGAACGCCGCGCTGTGTCATCGGTTTTCGTCTCGCGTTGGCAGAGGTTTGTACGGAAGCGTTGGCGCGAGAGCATCGACTCTTCGTTGGGAGAACATCGAGTCGGCGTTTCAGAATCGCATATCGACCGGCATCGTGATCAACGTCGAACATATCGATCCGCGTTATTTTTTCATTCGTTTTTGAAAGTGAACGTGGTATTGGAGGTGAAATTTGTGTTGCGCGACGAGGTTTCGGTGAAAAGTTTTAAAACGCGAAATCCGATCGTCCAATCTACGTCACTGATACGCGAAAGATCTTATGCCTACGCTTCTGGCCTCGATCCAGGAGTTTCAAGAACGGGACAGCGGATGGGCGTTGTCGAAGATCTTGCACTTGATGGTGAATTCTAACAAGTATCAACCGTTGCAAGTAGGTTGCGGGATACCCGTGCCCCGAGCAGTGCAACTGAAGAGAGTCGTCGTCAACGTGAACAGTAAGGACGACGCGTGTTTCTTTTGGGCAGTGGTGTCAAGTCTGTATGTAGATCATTCGTATCGCGCATCATCCTATCTGCATGACAGCGATGTGCTCCGTACCGAGGGATTCCAAATGCCGGTGTCGTTCAAAGACATACCGAAGTTCGAAGAGGCGAACGACGTTTCCGTGAACGTGTTCGAATGGGATAGGAAACGAGAAAGCTGTCAAACATTGCAACCAACCTCGAGGAAACGGGAGAAACACGCAAATTTGTTGTTTCTACAGGATACGATAAATTTGTGGAATTATTACGTCAGTATAAGGAATTTATCCCGTCATGTTTCATCCCAGCTCAGCACGCACCATCATAAGTATATTTGCAATCGGTAAGTACTGTACTCGAATTTATTTTTGTTTCGAAGAAGAAAATTATAGCATGGCTTTCTCTTCCAGGTGTCTGCAATATTTCAGATCGCAGGAAAAATTGGACATTCACGTCGTCGACTGCGGTCGAATGAACGAATGCGCTTTGATCCTTCCGACGGAAGACGACAAGTGGCTGAAGTTCAAGAACCACGCGTATAAGAAACCGGCACCGTTCGTTATCTACGCAGACTTGGAATGTCTGCTGGAGAAACAGAAAGATCAAGGTCATGGAACTTGTCGCAGATATCAGCATCACCGTGCCTTCAGTGTAGGCTACTACCTTCATTGTCGATACGATAGCTCCCTGTGCGAGTATCGGACTTATCGCAACGAGAAAGATTGTATCGCGTGGTTCGCATCGGAGTTTTACAAGTTGAGCCTTAAATTGCAGCCGGCGTTCGATCGGGCGGTTCCGATGGCTACAATGACTGTCGCGCAAATTTCGGAATTTCATAGCGCCACGCATTGCCACGTGTGCGAAGAACCGTTAGGCGATCGTGACGTATGAGTGCGCGATCATTGTCATTTCACGGGCGCGTATCGTGGTCCGGCACACAACAATTGCAATTTGGGCTATCGTTCTTCGTTCGTGGTTCCGGTGTTTTTTCACAACTTGTCCTGCTACGACGCACACTTCATCATCAAGGAGTTAGCTAACGCGTTCGAAGGTAAAATAGATATGCTACCTCTTACGAAAGAGAACTACATTTCTTTTACGAAACACGCGAAGAACGTGGGCAAATCATGGAAGAAACATATAAAGTTCCGATTCGTCGATTCCTTCAAGTTTTTGAACTCCAGTCTGGACAAGCTGTCGTCGTCTCTTGACAAGAGCGATTTGCGGATCTTGAGGAATCAATTCGGGCAAATTTGTGACGACGATTTCCATCTGCTAACCAGGAAAGGTGTTTTCCCGTACGACTACGTAGCGACATACGATAAATTAAGCGACACCCGTTTACCGCCGCGCGAAGCATTTTACAGCGAGCTGTACGACAGCGAGATATCCGATGTCGACTACCGCCACGCGAGCGAAGTTTGGTCACGTTTCAACATACAAACGTTAGGGCAGTACAGCGACCTGTACTTGAAAGTAGACGTGCTGTTGTTGGCGAACGTGTTTGAAAATTTTCGCGAAATGTCGCTCGATAATTACAGCCTCGATCCAGCGCATTATTACACGTTGCCCGGTTTCGCGTGGGACGCGATGCTCACCGACATGGACATGCTTTTGTTCGTGGAGCGGGGATTACGGGGTGGGTTGAGTCAATGTTCGCATCGTTACGCGCGCGCGAATAACAAGTACATGTCGATGTACGATTGGAACTAATCGTCCACCTATCTGATGTATTTCAACGTTAATAATTTGTTGGGCCATGTCGCAACCTTTGCCGCACAGAGGTTTCCGATGGGTCGACGATGCGAGTGATTTCAACGTCGAATCCGTGCCTATCGTCAGCCCCGTCGGATACATTTTAGAGGTCGACTTGGAGTACCACCAGGCAATTCACAATTCTCACTCGGATTTTCCGTTTTGTCCGATTCACGAAGTTAGAGCGTCGCAAAAGAAATTGCTAGCAACGGTTAGCGACAAGACCCGTTACGTTCTCCATTATCGATACCTCCAGCAACGTTTGAGGCATAATTTAAAATTGAAGGGAATCCATCGGATACTGGAAGCTATCGAGCTGGTTACGTGCTTACATAGATTTAAACGCAAGATTGTGCGCCAGCGCGAACACTGATTTCTCGAGGAATCTGTTTAAACTGATGAACAACGCGGTTTTCGGAAAGACGATGGAGAACGTGAGAGATCGCGTGAACGTGGTGTTGCTCTCGCGATGAAGCGGTCGACATGGTGCAGAACGTTTAATATCCCGACCAAATTTCCACAGATGTACCGTATTCTCCGAGGATTTTATTGTGATTCAAATGAAACAGCTTTCCATTAAATTTTATAAACCCGTTTACATAGGCATGTCGGTGTTGGACATGTCGAAATTACGTTTGTACGACTTTTTGAAAATTTTGTACACGGACACGGATAGTTTGATTTATCGGATTGCTTGTGACTATGCGTACGAGACGATAAAACGTGACATTGACCGACACGATACCAGCAATTATGATAGAGACAACGCGCATGGTGTTCCAATCGCTAACAACAAAGTCATCGGATTGATGAAGGACGAGAACAGGGGCAAAATCATGACAGAGTTTGTGGGTCTTCGCTCGAAAATGTACCCGATTCAGGTACAGAACAAAAACGATGTGAAAAAAATTAAAGGAATTAGGACCAACGCGAAGATCAAAAGTATAACTTTTGACGACTATGGCATGCCTTTACGATCACTTGGAAAAGTCGGTTTGCATTAAATTGATAAAATCTGTAAAGCGTAGCGTGTATTCGATATCGCAGATGAAGTTAGCGCTGAGTCCGTACGACGATAAACGCTACATTACCAGTAATTCGATCTATACTCTTCTTTGGGGACATTACGATATCGCTAGGAGAGAGAAAACGGTTACTACTCCATGATCTCATCCAACTTTTCCTCCATCTGACGAATTCCAAGTTGCGCGCGCACTCATTTATACGAGTGGAACGGGGACGTATACGCTTCTTAGTCTTGTGTGTAGGGAGGGGAGGCAAAATGGTTGGATAATTGCATATAAAAACTCAAACATTGCGAACAGCGAGTACTGCGTTCTACAGACAGCTCATTGCACAGTCATTCATCGGTGTTATTATTATATACGTACATACCATGTTAAATCAAACCGATAATTTTGTGTAAAAAAATGGATTTGACAACAACTTCAACGACGATGACGACGACGGTGGTGGTGCAAACAAACGAAAAAACTATGGGTAAGTAAAAAGCATTCCTTTGGGTAGAAGGAATTACGAGTTATGAAGGTAATGTCGTTTTTTTATAGACACTTCACTCCAATGAAACGAACGTTTCAGCAGCAGCAGCTGCCGATACGATGCAACGCGCGAATCTTGGGTAGAAGATACTCCATAGCTGGCAACTATTTCAAGTTCCTCGAAATTTGCGTGCGAGTGGATGAAAATATGAGCATCGAATTCATCTTGTGGGACAATCGTAGAGCAGAGATTTCTTTTTCGATGTCTACGTGGAAACTGCTGATAAAAACTAGAGATTATATAAACAGTTGCTTCGACACGGACAAGAAGGAGAAACGAATCGACTAGAATTTATCGTTACAGATAGTTAATTTTAATGAAATGAATCTAGTCAAGTTGTTCAATTTTCCTACATCGATCTATGTTACCAAACAGACGATGTATAATTTGTACATATTAGAGTTATGCATCGATCATATGCATTCATGGTTACTGGAAAATATTCCAGAAATTCGGGATAGATTCGTAAAGCTCGTCGATATTGTAAGAAGTATCGAGAATAGTAATAATAAGAATTACGCTGCCGCGATTATCGCAAACGAATCGTTCCAACAAAATTGTTTAATCGATTGTGAACACACTGTGCTAGCTCTATGTTTAGATTCAATCGTGTGGAAAGCTAATCGTTGAAAGTGTGGGAGAGATGAATCCTTTTACGTTTATTTCATTTCCTTTTCTACGCAATACTTTTTCCACTAAATACACGTCGGCATACTTGGTAGCGCTCATCTCGTGTTCGTAAAATCCCCCGGCGATAGGTCTGTTCTTCGAGTCGGTCAACAGGTATGTGACGGGATTGGTTCGCTTCATCGCAATGATCCTAAATACTTCCGTCGTCTACGAGCTTATGCGCACGTAGTCGCCAACATTGAATTTCGCAGGACCGGCGATCTTAACGTTGCTGTGGACGGTGGTTTTCGATTATTATAATTTTCTATCAATGCGGGAAGCTCGTCGATCCATCGATACTTTCCGCTCAACGAGAAGAATTTCCACACGTTGTTCTTCAGCGTACGATTGAATCGCTCGACTATGGATGCTTTCATGGTGCTGTACGTGGAATAATGTTTGACGTTCTGTTTTCTCAGATATTCTTGAAAATCTTTATTGTAGAAATCTTTCCCCATATCGGTCTGCAATTTGTTCGGTATTCTACCGTACTTTCTCAACACCGACGCGAAAGCTTTGCACACGTCGTTGGCATTTTTACTTTTCAGAGGGACTGCCCAAGCATATTTGCTAAATGCATCGATTATTGTGAGAATGTATCGATGTCCTCTATTATCTCTAGCATATCGTTGAACCTCGACGATGTCGGCTTGCCAAAGACCGTGAAGTCCTCGCACGATCACTCGCCTGCGTGGGAAGAAGCGCCTCGCTGGAGCATGCAGTTCGTTCACCAACTTTACTTTCTCATCGCTCATGATTACCACTGATACCTCTCTCTCTCTCTCTCTCTCTCTCTCTCTCTCTCTCTTTCTCTTGCTTTATCGGGTTCGCGGTCGCTTCAAAACGAAAGATGAATGAATTCTTCGTTTAACTTTATGCTACCGAGGTTTGTTCGGTTGCTGCTGCTGCCGCAACATTTTTCACGTTTCTCGGTTCAATCATTATCTTCTGCTCTTTCGACGATGTTTCGAGCAGCTCTTGTTGTTGTTTAATCTGATGTATTTGTCGATAATCGTGGTCGAGTCTCAATATTTGTAAATCTATCGTTCCAATTTTCGTCCACGAATATCGTTTGATTGGTTTCGCAGCAATTCCAACGAATGCTCGTTCTATCCAACCACCTGTTAAATTTATCAACAGGCATTTCATTCATTACTGCAGTAACGAGTATCAAACTATTTAATTTATAATCAATCCGGCTTCGCGAAGTTCTTCGATTATGTGGATATTACTTCGTTATCGTGACCAGTTGGAATTTTTATACCTTTTCTATACCTTTTCCGCGCAACGTAGAAAACATCGTCCCTATGATAGTTTTGTACTTGTAACCCTTATTCCCCATTATCTGGTTACCTCGTTGATGCGCACGCGTAGCGATGAGAATGTTTCTGTAAATATTCTTATCGATCTCGGTGTACAGAATCTCGTCGGGTATTCTTTTGTATATCAATTTGTAGAGACCTGGAGTTCCCTTGTACCTAATTTTATTGATAACGATATCGTCGTTGCTTTCAACATCAAACGTGGTGTTTCCAAGCATCAGTTTGTCATTGTGAAAATACACTCCGTACACGTTGTCCAAATTTTTCGGTGGTCCGCTAAAGAAATTGTGCAAGATTGTTGAACAAATGTTCGTATTCGTCGCGGTGCGTTTCAGGACTTTTCAAAATGTGTCTCACCGATGATTCCAAAGATGCTGTAGCCGTTGGAGACAATTCGAAAGTTTTCTCCTGTTGCGTCGAAAGTATCGTAGGTATCGGTTCGAGCGCCTTATTGCCACCCGCTTCGTTATCGTCACTGTTGCCACCGTCGTTGCCATCGTCATCGTCGTCCTCGTCATCGTCACCGTTGTCATACAACACAGTCGATGTCATCGTTGGTAGGAACAGAGGAATATATTTTCTTTTTCTTCTTCAAATGCATCCTTGGCGTTAAAACTCCTTCGTCATGCTTCCTCTTCTTCTTCTTCTTGTTCCATTTTCTCTCCACCTTCTTCGTAGAGAACAGCGACTGCGTTTGTGGATCCGACGGCCGATCCACGATCGTTGTATTATCGTTAGCTTCCGTAGCTGTATTTTGAACCAGCTCTTTCAACGGCTCCACGATCGGACGTAATTTCGTCTCAATGTTCGACTTCGTATCCATTTTCCCAACCTTCAGGGCTAAACTCTTTTTACGTATGTCGTCACTGGTCTTGGCTATTTCTTTGGTGATCACGGCTCGCCGGTTTTCCTTAGACCGACGCATATCGAGCGGTACGATACGACTCCGACGACTCTTGCGGTCCAAATGAGCCTCCGATCACAGCACGATGAATTCGTTAAATCCACGCCGGTAACGACCACGATTCGCAGAGCTGTCTTTGTCGATTACGATGAATCCATACTTGTTTCGCCAACACCTTCTACAAAGTGTGTTGAACGTTTCGAACGACATATCTGTATTCACATGATCCTGATGAACATGTCGCAGATTTGTGACATCTTGATTGAATAGAATCACTAGATTCGCAATGTCGCGAATCAAATGTTTGGGTATTCTCGCGTACGATTGCGACTGTCTGCCCATCGCGAAATATTCTCTCATGACATCCTGTTCGTCGCAAGCAACGTCGTCAAAGATAAATATTGAATTCGGTCGAGCATCTGCCGGGGGAATCACGTCCGCGTTGTCCGAGTAGGCAAAATAACCTACATCCCCCACGAACGAGAGCAAGTTGCTCAAGTATTGATGCTTTGGTTGACGCAGCGATTTCGAATATACATACACGTTTGCGAATCGCAGCCCATTCGGACTCTCCAACAGACTAATCATAACGTTCGTTTTACTTGTTACGAGCCGAGGGACAGGCAGGTTGGGTGGCCGGAGGTTGCATGCAATTGGAATTTTTGGTTGAGGTGCGTTGACCAGCCGATGTTTATTTCGACACGGGTGGCTACCTTCAAGGAGGTAAGGATGAGGTGCGTAGACCAGCCGATGTTTATTTCGACACGGGTGGCTACCTTTAAGGTTAGAATGAGGTGTGTAGACCAGCCGATGTTTATTTCGAAACGGATGGCTACCTTTAAGGTTAGGATGAGGTGCGTAGAACAGCCGATGTTTATTTCAACACGGGTGGCAACCTTTAAGGTTACGATAAGGTGTTTGGAGAAATTGATATTAGGGTGCCTCATAACTTTGTTAGAAAAGAAATAAAGATATACCTCGAGCGGTGAAGATATATCTTGGTGGGTTATACCAACTACTGGTTAGAAACAGGAGACGGAAATGATTAAACTTGGAACCAAAGAAAACTGGTAAAAACTAATTTATTACGCGTTGGGTTTTACAACTGCATATAGTGTTCGCGGACTCTTGCGCGCTCTCAACTTTTCGCACTGAATCGGCGGGGGCTTCTATACCGTAAAAACAGCTCTGTATACCGTTACAGATTGGTAAAAACAGATCTGTATACCGTTACAGACTGGTAAAAACAGCTCTGTATGCCGTTTACAGACTGGTAAAAACAGCTCTGTATACCGTTACAGACTGGTAAAAACAGCGCTGTATACCGTTTCAGACTGGTAAAAACAGCACTGTATACCATTAGAGACTGGTAAAAACTGTTGAAAACTGAAGAAAAAGAAGGAGGAGGACCGACGAGCAGTTAAAGGAAAGAGAAAGAATGGTGGAAGAAACAGTGTCAAAAGAATTCTACCGATCGCCAAACGAGGCGGTTTTCTACCGCTGTTGTTACCTGCTTTGGGAGCTTTGGGAGCGTTGACAGGAGGCGCTGCTGGGGTGATCAAAACGATAAACGATGCGAAAGCTGCGAAGAAACAATTGGAAGAAACGCGACGACACAATCCCGCTATGGAGGGTCGCGGAGCGTATCTCATACCATACAAACGTGGAAGAGGAATGAAGAAGAAAAAAAGACAAAAGACAGGAAAAAGATAACTCGACGACGGACGTTGAATTGAAAATCGTCTGTAAAAAATCGCCTGTACCGCGTTTCGCGAAGTTTTCATGCGCGATGAATTGCCGAAACAAGTATGGGCAAACGAACGAGGAATAGTGAATCTGGATAGCGGTCATGGTTCAGGAACGTACTGGGTCGTGTATATAAAGCATGGTTCGCAAGTCAGTTACTCCGATAGTTTTGGAGATCTTCGACCACCGATCGAATTGATTCGTTATTTCGGACCGAACGCGGCGCTCTCGTACAATCACAAGATTTATCAAAGTTACGACGAAAGTGTGTGCGGGCAATTGTGTGTGAAATTCCTGCGAGGAACTCTGATATAGTTCGTCGCAAGAATGTCATACACGTTCACATTATCGGAAAGAAGTAGCGTGTTATTGTCCAAGTACTTCCCGCCTATAGATTCCAACAATGCTGATTACGAACTGGGCCTGCACGATACCAAACATCAGTTCAAATATCGGAAACAATAAATTCTATTTCGGTGACGAGGGTGAGGAGATAATCATCCCGGACGGTTCGTACGAACTGGAGGCGATCAAAGCTTACTTGAGGTGTGACATAAGCGCGCGGTGTCCTTCTCCAACCAAAGATAACAACGATATAGAATATCCACTGATCCTACAAGCGAACAACAACACTATGAAAAGCGAAATTAAAAGCGCATATAAGATAAGTTTTACAAAGCCTAATAACGTGGGTCCTATTCTAGGATTCTCTATGAATCGTGTTTTATCACCAAACACATGGCATATATCGGACACCCCCGTGAATATCATTAATACGAATATTATTCGAATAGAATGCAACGTAACCACCGGTTCGTACGATAACGGGAAACTGGTTCACACGATACACGAATTCGCGCCCAACGTGTCGCCAGGGTATAAAATATCGGAAACGCCGGCACGAGTCATTTACCTTCCGACCGTCACACGGTCAATGGATGATTTAACGATTCGCATTGTGGACCAGTCGGGACGTTTAATTGATTTTCGAAACGAAGAAATCACGATACGGTTGCACGTTCGTCGAACCATCTCATAACCTCGGTAAAGAAACGTCATGCTAATTCACAATAATACGCCAAGCTTCAAAAACGGTGTATCGTTCCAAAATAATAATAATAATAATAATAATAATAATAATAATAATAATAATAATAATAATAAGGAGAAGAAGAAGACGTGGAAATTAACTGCACGAAACGTTAAATATCTACAATCTTTGGGATTTGTCGTTAACAAGTAATCGCGCGCTCCCGCATCATGTCGTACGAAATTTTCAACATCTCCGAAGCACCAATCTTCGACAATCGAATAACAAAGATCGACCTGCATACCTACAATCCGTACGCCAACACTACGTTTGGAAACAGCGATGAGATAAGAATACCCATTCAACATCAAGACTTGTACACTCTTCCGTGTAACAGCTTCCTATACGTGGAGGGAAGACTCAGCCTACCGGGAGGATTGGCCAACGACACGGTAGCTCTAGACAATAATGCGGTAGCGTTTATGTTCGACGAGATACGTTACGAACTGAACGAAGTGGAAATCGATCGATCCAGAACTCCCGGTACAACGACGACCTTGAAGAATTACATCAGTCTAAACATTACGAAGAACAACGCGCTGTCCAACGCGGGCTGGATGTACAGAAACGATGATCAATGGAGGGAAAATCTCATCGCAACGCCTACGATTTTTCGAAATTTCAACTTTTGTATGCCTATGAACACATTGCTAGGCTTCTGCGAAGATTACAAACGCGTTGTAATAAATGCTCGGCACGTATTGATTTTGATTCGCGCGCGCAACGATGCTAACACGCTACGAAGCTGGTCCGACAATGTGAAACCTGTCCTGGATTTGCATAAAATTCAATGGAGAATGCCGCACGTTTCTTTGGACGAAATACACAAGTTGTCGATGCTGCGTATTCTTGAGAGCGAAAGATCGATCAGCATGAGTTTCCGTTCGTGGGAACTGTACGAATATCCGATGCTGCAAACAACCACGAAGCACACGTGGGCGATAAAAACGGCTCCGCAAATGGAAAAACCGCGATACGTGATATTCGCACACAAACCGAAAGGAAAAATGATTTAAAGAAAAACGCTACCCAATTCGATTCCTGCTTCTTATCCAATATTCGACTTTACTTGAACTCGGAAATGTATCCCTACGACGATTTAGACATCGATTTCGAAAAGGATAAATACGCGTTGCTCTACGACATGTGCGCGAAATTTCAAGAGTCCTATAAAGATAAATTTTAATTTCTTTAAAATAACATTTGTTATACACACCTCTTCTCATCCATGGTATAATCGTAGATACCGCACTCGTCCACACCGCTTCTTGATGGTGGTAGTGATATTGAAATGATTGTTGGATGAGCACCGATCGGCACGTTGCCGCAATTTCTCCCCAGTACATATGGGCAATTTCTTGACCAGAAATGATGCTCCGACATAGCCTTGTCGTTATGCTGCCACCGATGCAATTCGATGTCGCATGCAAAACATGCGACAAAATCGTCCTACCCCAGATAGTAAAATCCTGCGGCTGCAAGCTCCTCCGGCTGAATATATTCAATTGGTCAAAATTCAAAACTTCGAAGCCTATTCTCCTCGCGTCGATAATCCATCATTATCTCTTTCTGCAAAAAAAGGTACCATGGAAATGAAAAATAATAGTAACTAAAAAAGGAAAAAAATACGTTACCTTCCATGAACTACTTCCAAAAGACGCGCTCCTCGCTGAGGGCACAGTGATACTGAGCCGTTGATGGCAATCGCAAGCCTTCTCCTCCTCCTCCTCCTCCTCCTCTTCAAGAAGACGCTGTTAATTAAAAAATAATCGTTATTTAAAAAATTAATTTTAATTTTTTAAATAACAATTATTATACATACCTCTTCTCATCCATCGTATCAACACCGATCGGCACGTTGTTACAATTTTTTCTCCCGAGGATATCACCTCGACCAAAAAAAGATTCGTACAGGCTTACGTCTTTCGCTCTATTTCTACAAAAAATGCACCATAAAAATAATTGTAAAAAAATAAAAAATAAAGAATAAAAAATAAAAAAAATTACCTTGCTGGTACCAATTGCGAAAGATTCGCACCTCGCTGAGGAGTGCACACAGGCTTACGTCTTTCGCTCTATTTCTACAAAAAATGCACCATAAAAATAATTGTAAAAAATAAAAAATAAAGAATAAAAAATAAAAAAATTACCTTGCTGGTACCAATTGCGAAAGATTCGCACCTCCCTGAGGAGTGCACACAGGCTTACGTCTTTCGCTCTATTTCTACAAAAAATGCACCATAAAAATAATTGTAAAAAATAAAAAATAAAGAATAAAAAATAAAAAAATTACCTTGCTGGTACCAATTGCGAAAGATTCGCACCTCCCTGAGGAGTGCACACAGGCTTACGTCTTTCGCTCTATTTCTACAAAAAATGCACCATAAAAATAATTGTAAAAAATAAAAAATAAAGAATAAAAAATAAAAAAAATTACCTTGCTGGTACCAATTGCGAAAGATTCGCACCTCGCTGAGGAGTGCACACAGGCTTACGGCTTTCGCTCTATTTCTACAAAAAATGCACCATAAAAATAATTGTAAAAAATAAAAAAAATAAAGAATGAAAAATAAAAAAATTACCTTGCTGGTACCAATTGCGAAAGAGATTCGCACCTCACTGAGAGCACACTATTGAGGTTCCTTCCGCTTCGAGTTTGAATTAGATGTCCAACAATGAAGCCTGCATGGTGGGTCTATTGGCCCATACTTCGGGTCCGCGGCTAAAATTTCGAATTTGGAGCAACCAAAAGATTCTAAATTCACATGTCGCACGCCAATTTGGCTTAACAAATCCCTCTCAATATGACCCCCCTTATACGCGATTACGGGATCCTTGAAACCGCGAATAAAAAGTTTAACTAACATTCCAATGTGTTTTTGTTTATAATTATCTTGCCCGGAAAATTTTTTGAATGGAATCCCGTGTATAAAACTCGAGACATACCATGCAGATTTCCTGTCAGCATCGCTCAAATCGCTGTATTGGACGTCTAATTCAAACTCATAGCGGGCAGCGTAGCCTGTGGGCACGTTCGCGATCGCCATTTCTTTACAAACAAATATTTTTATGGATATTTAATTCATCCATATCAATGATAAAGTCAACTTTTGACATATGTTAAAATATTTTTCAGTAGAAGGTGCGTGCTCACTTTGTCACAACGATTTGATTTGCTCCGCATTAGGCTTCGTCTATTTATTAACATGCACACATACACTTCTCTCACATCGTTATAATCCATCTCACTCTCTCTCCAAAACGATAAAGTAGAAAAATACATCTCTCCATCCATATCGTTGCAAGATAGCGAAACTGCTGCAAAAGAGAATGCGGTGCAAGAGAAAAAAACCGAGATAAAAAACCTTACTTTAATAAATCTCAACGAGACCAAAATCCTGATATCGCTTCGCAAGCGACTTTCCGGGTAAAGCATCCGCGAGTCTCTCCGGATACAAAACCACAAACTTCTTCGACGTTGCAAACGATTGCAACAATGACACTTTCAAATTCCATATCAATTCCCAACTCAGTAGCGAATAAAATGTTCGCTGCAGAGGGAAAGGCAAATATGCAAAAAACAGTAAACGAGAGAGAGAAAAAAATGTCTGTTTCTCTCTGTCCACATCGTTACTGCAAAGAAAAAACTGGGGAAAGGAGACTTCCTAATCATGGAAAGGATGTGGCAACAAACCGTTGCAAGGTGGAAAAAATACATCTCTCTCTCTCTCTCTGTCCGCATCGTTTTTGCAAGAGAGAGAACAACCGCTGCATCCCCTCTCTCTCTCTCTCTCTCTCTCTAACTCCCTACAATATTATACCGTCTCTCTCCAAAAACACTTCCTTAACGCGCGCGAGGAACATCGTTTTTGCAAGAGAGAGAACAACCGCTGAATCCCCTCTCTCTCGCTCTCTACAATATTATACCGAGATAAAAAAACGTTACTTTAAGAAATCTAATAAACGAGACCAAAATCCCTGATATCGCTTCGCAAGATAAGCAACTTCCGGGTAAGGCATCCGAGATCACGGCAGGTAATCCGGAGATGGCTGCAATAGCGATCAGAAACCCGGATCTAACCGTGGTTAAGGTGTCTAACTTTTGCGACACGAATATATCCTGTGCTAGCATTTCAGGCTCGTTTGGGAGTTTCTTTCTGATCAGCCAGTACTTCCAATGCTCTGAAGAAGTTGAATCCGGTCTGGCACGATTGGGGAGAGCTCTTAATGCACTGAGGCACAGCCGAGTCATTATCTCTGCCGACGTCAACACAAAATCAACCCTGTGGGGTAGCGCGAAGACGGACGCGAGAGGCCGTAAACTCGAAGAGTTTATCGTGAGCCATGGCTTGGTTGTCTTGAACGAGGCTGGAAACGCTCAGCCGTTTTCCAGCCCTAGTGGACAGTCTTACATCGACGTCACACTAGCTACACTTGATGTATGCGACAAAGTGCGAGGTTGGAAAGTCCGCAAGGATCTGAAGACTAGTGATCACCAAGTGATAGAGTTTTCTTTGAAGATAGGCATTGACGAAACCGAGATACCGGCTCGAAAGCGCAAACAAGTCCGATAAGGCGCTGCTGTAATGCAAGAGGAATCTATCCCCAGTTCCACTGAATAGAGGGGAAGTCGAACATCTTGCACAGAAGATCAAAAGACGATCATCCAAGCGTGTAATTCCTCAATGCCAACCAAGCGATGGCACTCAAAATCCGTCCCATGTTGGACTGCAGACTTGACAAGACAGAAGAGGCGAGTCCGCAAACTTAGACGAGCCTCCCAGAATCAGGCATGTTCGGATAAGCAGAAGGTGGCCACGAGGACCGAGTATCTTAAACAGAGAAAGACCTACAAAGCCGCTATTAGAGCTACTAGAACCTTGCGTCGTTATGTATAAGATCACAAGGCAGAAGATGACCATTGGCGCAGTCGTCTCTAACATTCGTACTGCCCTGGGTTTCACGACAGACTGGGACTCCACCGCTAATTCCAGACGACTCGACCGAGAACGACTCTCTGAATCATGTGCGCGTCAGGAGGGAAGCTGCTTCCGCGCCGGTAAGAGAGAACGCAACTCCTTTCACTCACTCGATGCTTAGCGCGGCGGTCAACCCGACTGAAGAGCGGAAAGTATCTGGACCTTCACCGAATTGAGCCGGAGGTTTCAAAACGCTCGAGTCGAATGATCCGCCATGAACTCCTCCGACTCTACAACGGATGCCTGGAACACGGAATCTTTCCTGCTAGATGGAAATTTAGGTCCATTATTACGAAACTGAAAGGGACTGACAGACCTAGGACGCAGTCCTACAGGCCAATCTGCTTACTCTCGGTAGTAGGTAAAGTCTTGGAGAAGCTGATCGTGATGCGATTAACTAATTTGTTCTGGCACCCAGACTACGCCTCCGATCAGCAATATGGATTCAGGCCGCAGCGATCCATGACTGATGCCGTGGTAAAGCTGAGGGAGCTTGTGTCCAGTCGTGAAGAAAAGTATGTCATGGGTCTGCTCTTCGACATCGCTGAAGCCTTTGACAATGTCTGGTGGCCGAGCATACTCAACGCAATGAGGAAGAAAGTCAACAAAGGTTGTCCACACGGATCGATTCTCGGTGCGAGCTATGGGAACTGAATCTTCGATAAGGTTTTGCGTCTCCTATCGAACACCGGGCCTTCTTGCGGGCTCGTAGCCTATGCAGACTATCTGCTCGTCCTGGTCTACGCGAATAACAGTGCAGATCTAGAAAGCATTCTCCAATTGGTGGCGGACATCATTTCTCGCTGGTGCGACCAGCAAAAATTGTCGATGTCTGCAGCCTAAACCAAGGTGGTGTTCTTGAAAGGCTAGTTCAATAGAGAAACGCTGCCTTTTGTAAAAGTAGGTGATCGGAGTATCGCCAAGAAAGATTCCGTGAGGTATCATAATGTGTACTTCGATTACGGACTGGAAACTCATTCCCATGTTGAGTACTTGAGTGCTAAGTCTGTGCGAACGCTGAATACGCTAGCAAAGATTGCCAAGTCGAACTGGGGATTGAGACATCGGGCCATGCGTACTATATATATGTACCGCAGACTGTCCCTTCCAATCGTAACGTATGCTGCTGCGGGCTAGGCAGACCATCTTACCTCTGGGACGAGTATGTTGCTCACTCCTTCATGCCCTGGTCAAGTTTTACAACCTATTAGTGCAGTTCGGATCCTACACAACACAATTGGGGGGGGGGGGGGGGGTAGAACCACTCTCATACCAAAACCAGGTAAAGATTCTAAAGATGTGCAAAACCGGCGGCTTATTGCTATAGAATCGCTACTGGGTAGGATATTTTCTCGCCCACTAGAAAAAATATTACGAACCAAAATTACGAACAGCACTAGACAAAAGAGATTCACAAAAAAAAGGATGGTTGTAAGCTTAACATTTCCATATTGGCCAGGGTCATGAGAGTGACGAAAGAGAAAACAGGTGACGTGGTGACTATCATCAATACAGCCAAAGCCTTTGATACCGTCCCCCATTCAGCTAAGGAGAATAGGCTGGTGCTTAAGGGCATTCCGGCAATCATCAGAAAGTATATTAGGGACATGTACGATGACTGGTCCTGAACAGAGGGGTCAAGCAGACCTTTAGCATCATAGCCGACTCATATAATGAAGACCACAGACGAGACAACGGAGGGCGTTATGATGGGGGACGAAAATGTTTCTATCTCGGCCTTTGCTGACAATCCGGTGCAGGTGGCCGAAGAAATGGAGGTAGCAAGAAAAAAAAACAGAATAACTCCATAGCTACCAATGCACCACCTTTCAAATCGTCCGTAAAAAAAACCCCGGGCTCAGATTTTTTTTTCTAGCAGGACTAGTCAACAAGATTTCCCAACACAAATTTCATCTTTCCTGCAAAACACCAATTGATCAACTAACAAACAATTTAGGACTGATAAGTGGTTTATATATCTATACGAACACACCACCCCACGGTTATGGCTCCCAGGGACCAAAAGTTGTTGAGACTGTCAACCGAGCTTTGCATATAACAAGAAAAAGAGTAACAAAGTGTTGGAGATTAATGGATACAATATTGAGAGATTAAATTGGGAGGTAGAGGATGGTGACTTTCCGATGAATGAGACTCATGCAAATTTTATGCCGGACGAGTTGAAGAAAATGGCCATGATATTTCTCCAAAATAACATTTCAGCCATAGACAGTTGTGTTGAAAGGACCATGGAACATGCCTTGCATACTAATTCAGACATCTTAACAAAAGGTAGACAAACACTTGATTGTTTCACTCACCAAAGTGTAGCAGCTAGTGTTGCTTATAAACGAATGTATGATTTCTATAGAAATACTTTTTCAGTGGGCTCCATAAGTTGTTTGGAATGGATCAGATATTTCTTTTTGGCTATGCAAGAAAAAGAGTTAACGGTACCTGCAATAATTGAAACTACAAGTATAGAAGAAAAATATGATAGAGTGCTCAAAATGAGAGTTCAAAAGGAGAAAAAGCATAGTAAATGGGTAAATAAAACACTAACAGGTGAAGCTTGTAGGAAACAGATGATGGATTACGCTAGATCATTTGCTTCTTATTTAAAACACAAAGAAGGAGGGAAATTGAATAGAAGAGCTATAGCGTCAGCAAACATGATTCTTCGAATTTTCTTATACATCATAGAAGATTTTCACTTATCATTAGGGAAAATTATTCAAGGCTCCACTATTTCGGTAGGAGGGGAAGAAAAGAAAGCAAAGATAATAAATAACTTAGGAGATATAGGCTTGTCCGAAACTGGTACAGTTGTTGAGATCCAAGGAACAAAAGATGCAACTAAATGGAATGAATGTCTATCACCAACAGCTTTTGCCATGATGCATAAAGTCTTCTTTGAACCTCAAATTCGCTTGCACTTAGGTCTCCCTAAACCCTCCGAATTTGCACTCATTTTTCAGGAAATAGCATTATCAGCTCATTTGATTAGGGCTGTAAAAAGAATACAAATGGGTGTTGGGCCGATCGCTGTCAATGATTTTTACTACAATAGGTTAAACTGGAAAACTGATTCTTTAGATCGATTTAACTTAGAAACTAAAAATTGGTTGAAGGACACCAGAGAAAGAATAGACACAGAAAACTACTTGGAAGCTAGCCCTGGCATGCTCATGGGAATGTTAAATGCAGGAAGTACGACATTAGGTTTATTAGCAACAGGATATGCCTTAGATCACAAAGCCCAACAAGCTAAAACTCTCCGATCAAGTGATGATTAAACTACAATTTATGTTGGGGCAGACACTCAATCCCTCATTGAATGTATAGAGATAAATCGAAGAGCTTTAGCAGCAATAGGAATTAATTTGAGTTTGGAAAAGACTTTCTTTTATGAAAAATTTTATTCAGAGTACACTTCATGGTATCAAGACCAAGGTTTTGTAAGTCAATTTGGAGTCGAGACTAGTGCTATTAGACCTCAGGGAAAAAATCCTCCAGATGACTTTTACAGTGTAGCAAAAGGGACAGCGACCAGCTTAAGTACTTTGACTTTAAACCATATAGGATCCCTGGGATGCATGCAACTGTCATTTAGCGGAAATAGCTTTTAGAGAGACACACACTCAGTGTGAGGAGGACGAAATATACTTAAGAAAAATTTGCAACCCAAATAACCCAGTTGCTCCAGAACCACTTGAGGATATTACTTATTCAAAAGATACAGGTAGATTAACCACAAGTGAAATTGAGACGCCTAGAACAATTTTTCATTATATGAAAAGGTCCAATCGCACGGTGAATAACTCAATGAAAGAGCAAATGTTCAAAACTGAGAAAATTAACGCTGAAACAACAAAACTACACCACACAAGTCCTCACTGGACATGGGAATTTTCGTTCGCGCCTCTTCGCGTACGGGGTTGCCGACAGTGAGGCGTGTGGGTGTGGTCACGGGTCGGACACGGTAGACCACTTCCTTCTCCACTGCAAGGACTTCGACCCGCAGAGAGAGGCTCTGCGGGACATGACCCCTAGCGGAAGCTGGAAATGGCCTGAGGCGGCACAACACTTCGTGTCGTCAGAAAAGGTCTTCCAGGTATTCGCATCCTTCTGCCGGGAAACCCTTTGGTTAAAGGGCTTCCGGTAGGAAAAATCCTGATTCCAACACCCATCCCGATTTCCTAAGTCTTCGCTTAGTGGACGCGAGTCGTCGCGTCACGAGTTCGCCTCCCCGTGGTTCCCCGTGGGCGCCAGCAGATGGATGGAAACTGAAATTCGCTGGCGGCTAAAGAACTCGTCCATTGTAAACGTCTCAATGGCACGTGCGGATTTTTCCTCGGCCCTTTCCCTTGAACGTGGGGCCGCTGGAAGTAGATGGAAATTTAGTTGTGTATGCCCGAACGGGCGAGGAAGCATATCCGCGTCACCTTCGTGGTGGCCGGATTCACACTAAACTGTCCCTATCTACGTGGCGCAGGGCGCTGAACACAGGCAGAAAGGCGGGTAGGATACGGCTTGCCGGGTCCTATTCTGCTGATTCCTTAAGTACTAGGCGTTGTAGAGTAGCGACTACACGACCCCGAAGCGCTAGCCGACCAATGCTGGAGATGCGGTGTCTCCGAACATGGTATTAGCGTAGCTACGACAGGTCCTACCAGTCAGCCTTCTAAATACTGGTACCTCGGGTGTCGGCGTGCCCACGAGGTCCCGGCCATCTGGCTCGGGATACCTCGGGCCGGCAGTGGGTAGGCCCATCGAGGGGGCAGTGGTAAATGGCTAAAGCTGGTCAGAGGCTCCTTCCTTTCCTTTCCTTACCTCTTCCCTCCCTCCTTGTTCTGTCCCCCTCTCAATTTGTTAGGAGCCTCGACGGGTGAGCTGCGGTATTCAGCTCGGGAACCGACCTGCTGAGCCGGTAGAGCATAGAAAGGACTCGGCACCACCAGTTGTCTGCTGACGAGAGTCCGCGTCCTCGTAGTAACTGGTAGCTCCTGCATGGCTTGGCATGTGGGAGCGCGCTTATTGAGCGTATCTCAATTCCGCGCCCATGGGGGCCGTGTGGATAAGCCTTTGGGCAGGTGCCGCACGTAAAAATCACTAGAGACTTCTGTCCCTATCTACGACTGTCGCCGCATGAAGAAGAGGGTACTCTAGGACACTGACTCCGAGACCGTTGCCACCTCTGACCAGACCTTCCGACCGCCAATGGAGATCAGCCGGAAGAAGACAAAGAAGAAAAGGAAGGACAAACAACCGACCCAGGACCAGACACCAGAGCGATCGCCGGACAAAGCGTCAGAGGAGGACACCAATGCGGTCGCGTTCAGGGCAAGCGCGGCCAAGGCGTACCGGCAGCTCATGCATACCATCACGTTGCCGCAGAACGAGATCTCGCCCTCCGTGGTGCACGCCCTGTGCACGCAGGCTACCAAGTTGCACGACTACCTGGTAAAAATGCTTGTGTATTGCAGTAAGCTGGAGGGATGCCTCGATGAAGCCGAGCAGCAGACAAAGGCGCACTCGCGCTCCTGCCAGGCCCTCCAGGAGCAAGCCGCCGCCGTTGCCGTCGCAGCCGCCGCCACCACAAGGAAGCCACCCACGTACGCGGAGCGGGTTGGGGTCAAGTCGGCGATTGCTGCGAGGTCAACCCAAAAGCAGGACCCGCCGAACGTCGTAATCATAACACCGACGGACCAGACGAAGTTCGACGACAGCGACAAGACCAAAGAGGCCGTCTTCCAGCTGGTGTCCCCAAGGTCCCATGGCCTCCGGATCAAGGGAATTCGGAAAACCCAGGGCTCCGGCGTCGCCCTGGTCACGGCCAATAGGTCTGATGTCGCCACCCTCATGGCCGACGACAAGCTCCGAGCCGCTGGACTGGTTGTGGCCCCTGCGCCGAAGAGGAACCCCAGGATCATCATGTTCGACGTTCCCCGGACCCAGGACGATAAGGAAATCGTCGCAGACGTAGCCGATCAAAACCTCGGGAAGGAAGAGGCCGCCGCGGTCAAGAAGGAGATGAACCTGGTGTTCAAGAGTGGAGACAGAGACAGGTGCAACCTGGTGTTTGAAGTCTCCAGACGCGCCCGCAACCTCCTGGTGCCCAAGGAGAGGCTTTACATTGGCTGGAGATGCTGTCGAGTCCAAGACCGCCTCACTGTGACGAGATGCTACAAGTGTCAGGGCTTCGGACACCCAGCTAAATTCTGCAGGGCAGAAAAGGAGGTCTGCGGCCACTGCGCCGAAGCGGGACACAATTTCAAGGCGTGCCCGAAGAAGGACTGGCAAGCCACCTGCGCCAACTGCTCAAGGGCAGGAAAGAGCTCCGCACACTGTGTCACGAGCAAAGACTGCCATGCGTACATCACAGCCATAAATCTGTCGCTCACACGCACGGATTATGGTTATTAAGCCCCACACCAAAAGCATCCCGGGCATCACGATCATGCAACACAACATGAGGCGCTCGCGTCTGGTGTCGCTGGAGGTCGACAAACTGATGGCGGACAACAGGCGCATCGACATCCTCCTGGCGCAGGAGCCCTACTGCGCCAGAGGGAGACTCGTGGGCATTAACTCCTCAGCCACGATCATCACCGGGGCGAGAGACGGCGCGGAGGCCATGGCAGCTGTCGTCGTGCGTAACCCCAACATAGCGGCGCTCAAGATTGCGCACCTCAGTGACGAGCACTGTGTCTGTACGGAAATCACCGGCCCCTTCGGCCGCCTGTACGTGGCCTCGGTCTACTTCCAGTGCTCGGACAGCGTGGTCCCGTACCTGGACAGAGTGGACAGACTGGTAGCCCTGCTTCCGGGACAGAAACTGGTTCTGGGGGCCGACGTGAACGCCAAGTCCGCCCTCTGGCACTCCCAAGAGCACCCACCGCACCGGACGGACGAGAGGGGCGAACTTCTCGAGGACAGGATCGCACAGTGGGGCCTAACGGTCCTGAACGAGCCTGGCACCTCACCTACCTACAAGTCCCACAGAGGCGCCTCAAATATTGACGTCACGCTCGCCTCGGGCTGGATCCTCCCGATGGTCAGGGACTGGGGCGTCAGGGAGGGATGGACTGCCAGCGACCACGCTGTCATCCTACTGCGTCTGGGACCCGACGGGGTCGCCCCGAGCCGCGGGCGGGACGGGAGGTTCAACGTCGCCGCGGCCGACTGGAAGCGCTATCGGAGCGCCCTGACCGAGCTGAGGAGGGGCCAGGACTTGACTGGACAGCTGAGCGCCGACCTTGGGATTGCGCGGGCCGTCCGTGCGATACAGGACCTGGTGATCGCGGCATGCAGGGCCGTGATGAGGACCAAGACTCTTCGTGCTAGAACTGCCCCTTGGTGGACCCCCGAGCTCAACAGAGCGAAGAGGGCCACGTACTCGGCCAGGAAGCGATACCAGCGGGAGACCAACCCGGACCTGAGGTCCGAGAAGAGAGCGACCTACCTGCGGCTTAGGCGCTCGTACCAGGACTCGGTCCACGAGGCGAAAAAGGCCAGCTGGCGGTCTTTCGTCACGGACGCTGGCAACCGCGACCCCTGGGGCGTGGTTTACAAGCTCTGTACGAGGAGATTCACCCCCGACATGGCCCTGGCAACCACGGGCGCGACTGACGTCGCCCCAACATGGGGAGCCTCCGCGAGGGCCCTCCTTGACGCCCTCGTGCCGGACGACACCCCGGACACCACTCGGGAGCAGGAGCACCGGCGCGCCGAGGCGCTCACCCCTGCATCTGCGCCGGACACGCCCCCGTTCACGGAGGGGGAGCTTCGGGTCGCGGTCTCGGGCATGAGGAACGGTAAGGCCCCCGGCATAGATGGTATTGAGGTGGACGTCCTCAAGGCCTCGTACGGGATCATGCACGGTGACCTCCTGGAGGTTTACAACGCGTGCCTCCGGCGCGGAGTCTTCCCCGGACAGTGGAAGATCGGCTCCATTCGCGCCCTCCTGAAGGGACCTGGCAGGGACGCCGGTGACCCGGCGTCGTATCGGTCGATTTGCCTCCTGCCGGTGCTGAGGAAGTGCTTCGAGAGGCTCCTCCTCAAGAGGCTCGAACCTGTGCTGCTGAACCCCCGACATGCGAGCGCGGACCAGTACGGGTTCAGGACTGGGAGGTCGAAGACGGCGATTTTAGGGTCTTGAATGCAGCCCTCAGATCACCTTGATATCATTAATATGACGTCAAAAGATAGTAATCCTACTGTTAGTACTGTTGGCCAAGCAGTGATGGCTGGCAGCAATCGGGAAGGCATGGAGCGGCTCGCTTCAGAAATGAGGCGAAGTTCCGCCCGTCGCACAATGCCCCGTGGCCGAGGGTCAGGAGGTCGTTTGCGACATCAAAGAGGCAGAGTTGACAAATTAAGAGAAGAAAAGGGAAATGCAGCGAGTCTTGATCTCGCGAAGGCACTACACACCAAACTATATCCTGGTGTTGCGTCAGCCCAATCAGCGGCTGAACGTCTGGAAACGACAGCTACCCTAAGAGCGATCACAATATGTGTAACAACACGTTCTATGGGATTTGGAACAGTTAATACTTTTATTGCTTTATTGGACTTACATACTGTTCCAGTCAGAGGCACGCTTTACCAGATGTATCGCCCCCCCCCCCCCCGTGTCCACTACCTTGTCGTGGTGGGGGGCTTCGTGCCCTAATGATCCTCAAGGCTGTGCCAGCGGGGAATTTATTCCCTGGCAGGTTCTACCTAGCTGGAGTGGCTTGAGGTGAGGGGCCTACTAAAGTCGGACACATACCGTAAACCTGTGGTCATGTTTTACAGGAACGGGGGTTTTGCCTTAGCCGGCCGGGCCGCGAGGATGACAACCTCTCTAAAAAATCCCTAGCCCCAAGCAGTGTTGCGCGGTGAAGAGGGCGTAGCTGGAGTAAGCGCCAGCTATGGTTGGTGGGTGCACCAATCGTTAGCGGACAACCCCGGGGTACCTGGCGACCCCCCGGGCGTATTAGCCTTCCCGGGTATGGCGGCTCTACCCGGGGTGACCTCCTTTCCGACCACACTCGTGGGATCGATTATGGATTCATTTACAAACAAAACAGGGGAGGGGGGTAACGAGCGTGAGGGGGAGGCGTGCGAGGCTATCGTGCGCCTCGAGAGATATGTGGAGCCGGTGTCGCGGGGGCATTCTGCCACACGCGGCACAAAGAGGCCTGCGGCGGGCCTTGGCGATTGCGATGGGGGGGGAGGAGTCGGACTTCTCTGTCTCCTCCCACCACTCGACGCAGAGCGTCCCGGGCACCTCTTCTACAAGGAAGAGAGGCCGGCCACCGTCGACTGGTGTGTGCGTTGATCTCCGCGAGGCCAAACGTAAACAGGCTGAGGCCGACAAAAGCCTCATCGCGGGCATCTTTGACCCGGTTGCTCCGGGGCCGAAGCCCGCGAGATCGGGCGACCCGCTTCCAGACGAAGTGGAGGTCGCTGCGGATTTCCGCAACCGCCCGACGCGAGACGTAGCGGCGGCGGTGATGGAGAGCCTGGGCGACGTCGCGAGGATTTCTGCCGCGACGATGGGGCTAAAGGCCAGCGCGGTCCGATCCCTGCGGGCGGCGGCACTGAGCAGCCGGGTGGGTGTTGCGAAGCTGGCGATCAGGTCAGCTCCCAACGCTACCCGGCTGTTGGAGGCCGAAAATGCTCTGCTGAGGGAGTAGATGACGGAGCTGCGGGCCGAGGTCGCCCGACTCCGTCAAGCGGTGGAGGTGGGGCCGGTTGTTGCCGGGATGCCTCCGCCGCTGCCCCCTGGGGGGGGGGGGCACAGGGCTGATGCCGGTTATCGGCGCTCGGGGACCCCAGTCCCCTGGGCGAGGAGGGTCCTCGCCCCCACCTGCGGCTGTGCCAGCAGACTTGCTGGCGCAGATCGGCTCCCTGATCGATGCCAAGCTGGCATCGTTCAGGAGGGAGCTGATTCCGCGGGTGCGGGACCCGCGATCGGTGGCACCTGTGCCACCCGCCCCCCCCCCACTGCTGATGGACAGAAGAGCGGGGAAAAAGGGTGGCAATAAGGTAGGGGCTGTGGCCGCTAGGGCGGCCCTGGCGCAGCCCACTCAACCTCGGGCCGCCCCTGCTGATGCGATGCCTTCCACCACGCCTCCAGTGCCTGAGGTGTGGTCCAAGGTGGTTGGCCGGAAGGCCAAAAGGGCTGCCAAGGCTGCTCCGACAGGGAGGGCAGCCAAGCGGGTGGCATCGGCTGCCCCCGGGAGGGCTCCTCTGCCGCCGCGTCCGCCCCGTACGGCTGCCGTCACGATAACGGTGCCGGCCGGCGGGGCGATGACCTACGCTGAGGCGATGACCACTGTGTGGTCCAAAGTGGACCTGGCAGAGATTGGCATCGCCTCATTGAAGCCCAGGAGGGCCGTGACGGGGGGGATTATTTTCGAGGTCCCCGGAGCAGATGGGGCTGCAAAGGCCACTGCCCTTGCGGTGCTTGTGGACTACCTCCGGGACCGCTCGGCGGTTCTCATCGGCAGGCACGAGCGGGTCAGCAAGGCGGCCACTAAGGGATGCCTCCAGGGCTCAATCCTGGGACCGGGACTATGGAACCTGGTCTTCGATGACCTGCTCCGGGAGCTGCGGAGCGCCGGGACCGGATTCGTGGCGTATGCTGATGACCTACTGGTCATAGTCGACGGGGACAGCCGCGCCCACCTTGAGCGTGCCGGTCAGACGATCGCGACCACCATCGAGGAGTGGTGCACAAGGGAGAAACTCGCACTGTCCCCCGGCAAGTCCGAGATGATCCTGTTCAGGGGCTCGCTGGACGTCAGGAGGCCGCCGACCATCAGGGTCGGGGGAAGGCAGGTGTGCATGGTCAGATCTGTCCGGTACCTGGGCGTGCATTTCGACGAGCGTCTGAGGGTCAGCACACACGCCAGGGCTATTAGGACCAAGACCATGGAAAAATTCGGCGCCTTGCTTGCCGTGGCCAGGCGGGACTGGGGCCTTAGACTCAGGTGCACGCTCACCCTCTACCGGGGTCTCTTCGTCTCCATCGCAACGTATGCGGCCGCGGCGTGGAGGGACCTTCTCACCGTGAGGGACAGGCTGGAGCTGGCCAGGGCCCAGCAACTCGTTCTGCTCAGGATGGCGTCGGCATACAGGACTGTGTCGACGGACGCGCTCCCGGTTCTGCTGGGCGTCCCCCCCCCCCACCCATTGACCTGAAAATCAAGGAGGCCGATTGCAGGTACAGGCTGCGGCGCGGTTTGGACACGGCCTCAGTGGTGCCCACGGTGGCAGTGGATCCGGACGCGGGGGGGGCGCTGGAGGCCATCAGGGGAGCCCTCCTGGAGGAGTGGCAGGCAAGATGGACCGGGAGCACCAAGGGAAGGCACACCTTCAGTGTCTTCCCAAATGTAGAGGCAAGGCTGGGAGCCTGGTGGGTTAAGCCCAACCATTACGCCTCCCAGTTCCTAACAGGACATGGTGACTTCGCGGCCAAGCTTCATCACCTTGGCATCGCCCCGTCTTCGGCCTGCGGATGCGGCTTCAGCTCGGAGGATCCGCTTCACACCCTGATGGACTGCCCGCAACACGCGGAGGAGAGGATGGGCCTGCGGGAGCGCTGCGCGGCCCTCGGGATTGAGTGGCCGCCGACCCTCTCCGCCCTCGTCACCGAGGACATTTACGGGGAGTTCATGGCCGCGGCGCGCGGTATCCTGCGCGCGAAGGAGCGTCCCTGGGGGGTGCCGACCAGGGGAAGACCGCCCACGGCAACCGGGAGGGAACAACACCAATCCACCACCATGACGACCAGATCCACCACCAGCAGATCCGGGCCGCCGCCCGATCCGGATCCCTGAGGAACAGCGCCGGCAACCCAACCCCATACACCGCAACACAACAACAACACCACAACACACGCACGTATGCATCACCAAACAGGCATACGCACGCAAGTACACACACACACACAACCCACACCAGCCCCGACCGCGGTAGCAGGCAACACCTCGGTGTTGATGCGGTGGGGCTTCGTCGGCAACTGTCTCGACTGAAGCCAACCTGCACGGGATCAGGCGAAAGCCGGCGACTCTACCTCCCCGTGGGCCCCGCTGGACAGCGCTGGCCGGCGCCAAGCGACGGCCAGGGCTGACTAAATGAGTCGCTTCCTACTAGGTAAATCCAACTTGTCCAATGAGGCGTACTGCCGAGGGCAGGATTTTTCCAAGCCAATCCTGGCATAACATCTAGCCAGCGGTTCACCTGGCGGCGGCTCGCTGGAGAGTGGCGGCCAAATAACATCTGGCCGGTCCAAGCCGATATGGGCGCAAGCCTCGGGCGCGGCCGGGTCGACTCTCGACCCATGGACCACAGTAAACTGTCCCTATCTACACCCTTACCTCTCCCCTCCCTCCTTGTTCTGTCCCTCCCTCAAGTTGTTGGGAGCCTCGACGGGTGAGCTGCGGTATTCAGCTCGGGAACCGACCTGCTGAGCCGGTAAAGCATAGAAAGGGCTCGGCACCACCAGTTGTCTGCTGACGAGAGTCCGCGTCCTCGTAGTAACTGGTAGCTCCTGCATGGCTTGGCATGTGGGAGCGCGCTTATTGAGCGTATCTCAATTCCGCGCCCATGGGGGCCGTGTGGATAAGCCTTTGGGCAGGTGCTGCACGTTAAATCACTCGAGACTTCTGTCCCTATCTACTGGTCTCCAAAGTCCAATCCCGCCTCCACGCGGCGGAGACCGGGCAACGCAAGTCTGTATTTGCGGCCAAAAAGGGATATGGCACCCACCCTGCCTAGTCTCATCCTTCCCTATCATAGATTCCTCCCCATCACGGTTTTGTGGAGCTGAACGGCCGCGGTGCTTGCGTGAGGTGCTTGACCCCCGCTACCGTAGCTGGCGAAGCTCTGCCACACCAACCGCAACTTGCTTATCCACCCTAGACGGGCACCAACCATGGGCAGCCGCCTAGAACACTACCAACGAGCAAAGAATAGCTGTCACTCGCCAACCTATCACGCTGCATAATCATTGCTGTCGTGTGGAAAAGGGGGTGATTACATGTGGCAGAGTGCCGTCGCTGCGGAGGGCAGTGGCGGGCACCCACCGCCGCGGTCGAGCGGCGAAGCAAAACCCTCCCAAAAACCTATATACACAGTTGGAGTAGGTAGTACGGCCTACCCAACTCAAAATAAACTTGAACACTCCTTACACGGACACGGAGTTAAGACTGGGTCTTCCGTACCCAGCCTAATGAACGATGAGCGAAGGCGGCGATTTACCCACGTTCGGACCCCTCGTAGGTGTTCCGTCGGGGGGTAGGTAATCATCATTGTGTATGCCAACATTGGCGAGGAAACATATCTGCGCCACCTTCGCGGTGGCCAGATTCACAATAAATGTCCCTATCTACTCCTATTCCAACACCCATTCCGATTTCCTAGGTCTTCGTTTAGTGGACGTGAGGCGTTGCGTCACGAGTTCGCCTCCCCGTGGTTCCCCGTGGGCGCCAGCAGATGGAAGGAAACTGAAATTCGCTGGCGGCTAAAGAACTCGTCCATTGTAAACGTCTCAATGGCACGTGCGGATTTTTCCTCGGCCCTTTCCCTTGATCGTGGGGCCGCTGGGAGTAGATGGAAACTTAGTTGTGTATGCCCGAAAGGGCGAGGAAACATATCCGCGTCACCTTCGTGGTGGCCGGATTCACACTAAATGTCCCTATCTACGGACCTCGCTCCGCCGGCCGAGTGCTGCAAAAGTGGTTTTTTTTCTAAGTGAGAATTATCTCAGTGTTGGAAGTGTGTAGAGGACGATCAGACGATCACGTTAGTGTAAAAATTGTGCGAACTGAACGAAAATTGTGGAAAATATCAGCCTGTGCAATTCAACGCCACGTGTCCCGACTCGTCGAAGTCCGGGACACGAAAGATCAATTCCGGCCGAAATAGTGATCGGAAACCCAAACTGTAAACGGCAAAATTAATTGCTCGTTAAACGGCTTAATTCGACATAGTGATTGTGCGAATAGTGCAAAAATTGCGGAAGTTTCAAATTTCACAAATAGATCGAAAAGCACGTGTTTCTCCACCTCGAACTTTGGGACGCCACCGTTAGCGTGGGGTTGCGCTGCTGTCGGGAAATTTTGTCCAAATTCACCACATCAAGTTTCCAGTCTACGTGCAGGGGAATCAGTGCTGCCAACCCTTAAAATTTTGGCAAGGTTGGCAGCGGAAGTTCCCTCCGGCAAAAAATTACATTCGAGCCCCCACTCGAACAACCACGGACCAACAAATTCTTCCAGGCGCCAATTTCAAACTCTTTCGAAAATTTTAACTCTGTCTTCCTTCTGTTTCAGCAATCCCAGCCCTGCCGAAACCAGCCGTAATCAACACTGGGTGGACATTTGTTTAAATAATTGTTTAAACAATTTTTAAACAATTTTTAAACAATTTTCAGGATTTTTTATAAACAATTTTCGGAATTTTTTTTTCTCATTATTTTCAACTTTCAGCTAAACACCACCTTCACTGGAGCAAACTCCGAAGCCGGCCCCAGAGCCGAGTATGAGCCTCCTCAGGCTGGAGGACAGCCCAGGAGCCACCACCCCGCCCGCCATCGTCCATCAGCATGATGGACACCGAGGCTTCCGACTCCGAGGGGTACGTCAAGGTTACCAACAGGAACAGGAAGAGTAAGCGCCGAATCCAGTCTGACGACTCGGACACCCCTCTCGCGACTATACTCCCCCGAAAACCAACCAAGGCCATGAAACGGTCTGAAGTTCTCTCCCCGCCCCCGGTCGCCCCCGCCCCAAGCCCTGCCCCGTGCGGCGAGAAACCGGCCACGGCCGCCCCAGTACCCGACCCCACCGCCAATGACCTTCGGTTAAAGTCCGAAAAAGTGACCATAGCCCTTATGCGGTTCGTTATGGACCAGGATAACGGCCTTTACCCAGACGCCTCCCAGTTTATTGCCTCCAAGGTCGCAAAGCTCCAGAGCATACTCGGCGAGTCCCTGTTCCGCTGCATCAACCTGGAGGGTCAAATTAAGGCAATCAGGTCCGAGAACAGACAACAAAGAAAAACCCTCGAGTCTGTTACCGAGCACTGCCAGACCCCGAAAGAACCCTCTCTGCCCACCACCTACGCAGAGAGAGTCGGGGTCAGATCCAAGACGGCCGCTCTCTCGAACTTGAGGCAGAACCTCCCCCCCCCCAAAAAAAGCGCCATCACTATCCTTCCGCAGGACCCTAAGTCTTTTGAGTCCAGTGACAAGATGAAGGAAACGGTCCTCAAACTAGTCTCCCGCTCAGAATGTAAGCTCCAGATCAAGAGCATTAGAAAGATTCAGGGGAACGGTATCCTGGTCGAGTCCCCCCAGGATAATTCTTTATGACGTCCCCAAACTGGAAAGTGACGATGCCACCCTTCGTGCTATCGGCAGCCAGAATCTAGATGCCCCCGAAAAAGCTCTCTCACAGCAAATTAAACTTGCTTTCAAGTCCGGTAACAGGAACAAAGAAAAGAGCAACTGGATACTCGAAGTATCCAAGCAGGCCCGCGATGTCCTAATCAAAAAGGAACGCGTTTATGTCGGATGGAGTGGTTGCCGAGTCAATGACTACATCGCGGCCACCGGGTGTTACAAGTGCCACAGTTTCGGCCACACCACTAAGTTCTGCCGCGCCGAGAAGGACATCTGTGGCCACTGCGCCGAGCAGGGCCACACATTTAAGACCTGCCCCAACAAGGCCAAACCAGCCTACGTTGCAGCCATAAACCAGGTACTTTCACGTACGGATTATGGTTTGTAAACCTCACCCCTCCCAATCTAAGCTCTTAATTAGGATAGGTCAGGTCAACGCCCAGAACTCCAGATCGGCTCTCGAGGAGTTAACCCTTTGCACTCGAGCGGCGCCGATTTGGCGCCCGGCCGATTTGAAGTGTCACCTCGGGCAGCGCTGCTGCGGCACCCGGCTGATTTGAAGTCTCAAATTGCGGGACGCTCTAGCGGCACCCCTCTGATTTGAAGTGTCAACTTGAGCGATGCTGCTACGCCGCTATGGTCGTTTGTAACTCGATCTGCTTATTTACGATGAGCGATAAGATATTTTTCTCGGAAATACTTTCGTGGATTAGGCTTGGCTAGCATTGTAGCCAAATCTTAACTTAGTTTAGTTAGTCTCAGCGTTGTATTCGCTTGAAACAGTCTTGCCAGTAAAAATAGTAGCTGAAAAGTGTTCGAGCCCTAAAAATATGGAGGAAGATCAAATCAGCTCAAGTTCGGACGAATTCGATTTTGCCGCTTTGGATGAAGAAATTACGCTGATTTCCGATGGATTACGCCGTGAAACGAACGAATCCAGTGAAGATAGTGATACAGTAAGAGGTGTGAGAGGGCGAAAAATTAGAATTATAGAGAGCGACAGTGAAGTTGAAAGTGATGCTGAAAGAGAAATTGAAAATGAAGCTCCGGAAGGTGCAAGCAGTTCAGCATGGGTACTTTGCGAAGACTACGACGAAGTGCCGTCAAACATACAATTTATACCTGGCGAAAATCCCACAGCATCACGAATACTTTCGAAAATAAAAGAACCACAGGATTTTTTTAAACTGTTTTTCACACATGATCTCGTGAAAAAAATTATTTCTGAAACAAATGTCTACGCAAAAACAAAATTGGAAGGGAAGACACTGTCTGCAAATTCCGTATGGCGAAGCTGGCGTGATGTCACCAACGAGGAATTCTGGGCATTTATTGCTGTCATAATAAATATGGGGACAATGCCGTTAGCCAATTTGCAGGAATATTGGTCGCGGAATAACGTCAGCTATATTCCGTTCTATTCGGAGACATTTACAAGGGACCGATTCAGTCAAATATTCTGGATGCTCCATCTTCAAACTATTGCAACGCGCAACACCAATCCGCGAACGCGCCTACAACGCGCGCGCGTGAGTTGCTTCTTGGATTATATCAACGGGAAGTATTTGGATTATTTTACCCCGGGCGAACAAATATGTGTGGACGAGTCAACTATAAAATTCAAGGGTCGAATTTCGTTCATCACGTACAATCCGAAGAAACCGACAAAATGGGGTATCAGAGTTTATACTCTAGCTGACTCAAAGACTGACTACATTTGCTGTATTTTGCCATATTATGGATCGCTAACAACATAGCTCTTGGTCAGACCCGATTTACCAGTGTCAACAAGAATTCCGTTACATTTGTATCAAATGTTGTTGGATAAAATTCCAGGTGCTCAGGGGCACCATATGTTCACGGACCGCTATTACACCAGTTATTTCTTAGCTCAAGAACTAGCCAAACTGAAGTGTAACATTACTGGGACAATCTTAGCAAACAGAAAAGAATTGCCCAAAGAAATAAAAAAGCCGAAGTTTTTGACAAAATCCACGGTCGCGTATCGACGGGGCAACACCTTAGTTTTAGGGTGGAAAGATAAGAGGGTTGTCACTTGTTTGACTACGAGGGGTGACACTGGAATGACGACGGTCAAAAGAATTACACGAGGTGGTGTGGATATAATGGTCAAGAAACCCAATATTGTATTTAACTATACAAAATATATGGGTGGTGTTGATCGGGCGGACCAATATGCATCAACCTATTGTTTCCTGCGAAAATCGCTTAAATGGTGGCGTAAACTATTTTTTTGGGGCATGGAAATTTGCCTGATCAATTCATACATTTTATATAAACTAGAGACGACAAAAAAAGGGGGAAAGCCACTGAGCCATTTGCGATTTCTGAAAACGATTGTCGACCAATTGAGAGGATCATATCGCCAGCAACGAGAGCAAGCGTCTACGTCGCATTCCGATGAAATCCGACTAAACGGGAAGCTTCACGTAATGCTAAAAGGGCCAAAAAGGGACTGCAAGGTTTGTTCTGACCGTAACACGCCTGGAAGTAGGCGGGAAATTTCATATTACTGTGATACGTGTCCTGATAAACCTAGGATGCATCTTGGATATTGTTTTACAAGATATCACACCAAAACTAATTACAGAGTGTAATATTTATCAAAGTTTGTTGTTTCCAACATATAAATAAGTAAACTAGTGAAATATTATTATTTTTATACATTTATTTGTTAATAAATATTTTTAGACTACTTCTAAAATATTTGCATAATTTGTCCGAAATCGTCTCGAGTTGCTAGTTTGCGCAAGCGAAAAAGGCCTCGAGTGCAAAGGGTTAAAAGTCTGCGCCTTCGAGGAAAGAATAGATATCCTCGCAATCCAGGAACCCTACTCGTTCAACAACGCCCTCAGTAGTTTCGGTCCGAACTCCCGGATAATTACCGACCGCAAAAGGTTCTCCAGCCTCTCGGTTCCCGACCTTCCCAAGGCGGCGTTGGTCATCAGAAACCCCTACATAACCGGTCTCAAAATAGAAAAGCTATGCAACACACATTGCATCTGCGCAGAACTCACCTTCCGCGACCTGAAATTCATTGTCGTCAATATGTACTTCCAGTACAGTGACGACATCCAGCCCTTCCGCCACCACCTGGAAACCATCCTACATACCATCCACAACCGTAACGTCCTGATTGTCGCCGACTGCAATGCCAAATCGCCGCTTTGGTACAACCGATCCTCTTACGAGAGAGGCGAAACCATGGAGGACTTTATTGCCCAATCCCGACTAGTGATAGTCAATGAACCCACCAGCACCCCCACCTTCGACAATGCCCACAGTCGATCTAATATCGACTTAACGCTCGCCACGAATAGCCTTTCTAGCCACGTCTCCTCGTGGACTGTCCATCCAGACAGATCGACAAGTGATCATAACCTGATCACTTTCCTGATTAGCGCCCCCATGCCCACTGCCCCCCCCCAGTCCCGTTACAACATCCAGAGAGCCAACTGGGAAGAATTCGACAGAATTATGCCGGCTATCACAGCTGAATACCCCCCCCCCCTCCCAGATGACCCCTACGCAGTTGACCCCGATACCCTTAGCGCGGAAATTCAGGAAATAATCTCTTCAGCCTCCAATTCCGCGATCCCAAAGAAGACCAGATTCCCGAGATCAGTCCCGTGGTGGACCCCACAGCTCACAACCCTCAGATCCGAGGTCCGCCACACGAAAAGAATCTACTAATCGGAACCAAACTCCGCTCGTAAAGCAACCCTGAAAGCCCAGTATAGGCGACTCAGGAATCGGTACACCGCCATCATCCGCAAATCCAAACTCGAGAGCTGGAGAAACTTTGTAACAAAACAAGGAAATGCCAACCCTTGGGGCATTCCATATAAAACCATTTCTCCTCCACGCGCTAATGCCCGACGACACCTTCTTGACGGACACCGCCTTCCACACGGAAATCCGTCAAAACGCGAACACCATCCCGGACACTCCAAACGCCCCCTTCTTCGAGATGGAAGAAGTGCAGCGCGCAATCAAGCGCCTTAAGAATAATAAAGCCCCTGGCCAGGACCTGATGGAGGACGCCATCCTGAAACAAGCCTGACATCACTCTCCTCTTTAACAGCTGCCTCGCCCGCGGCAAATTCGTCAGCATATGAAAGACAGGAGTCGTCGGAGTCCTTCTCAAGAGCGTGGACAAGCACAGAACCGATCGGAACGTCCAGATGCGTCGAGAGAGATATCCGAGCATCGTGATGAGAATGCGAGCAGCATCGCAAAACAAGAACCGTGGATGTCCTTGAAATTTCGTTTCGAATAACCGCTTCGATGCGAAACGTTGAATGTACGTGGATTTCGAGTATGCGAGTTCGCGAAATGAATTCGTGGTCTTGATCTGTACACGGAGAACTTTATTTACTCGACAGACGGTGTTTGTCCGATCAGGAGGATCGTTCAGATATAAATTGAGATTGAAATTGAAATGCGAGACGTTTACTGGTTATATTTTCCGAAGCCGGTCGTTCGATCAGCGGCGATGGATGTGTAGCGTTAACGCGACAGTATTGTAGGGTTACATATTTCGGAAATAAATAAATAAATAGGTCGTAAATTACCGAACGAGGATGCTACGAATGCCTGTAGAGTGGTAGGAGTTACGGGGGACAGTGTTTTGTTTAAGTTTCGCGGAACTCCTCGAGCCGCTTGGCCGAAAGGAAGAGCGCGAGCGAGCGAGACAGCGAATGAGAGAGAAAGAGAGAAAAAATGTGTAAGAGTGAAAGAAAGTGTACGGGAGAGTGGAGAGTTTGCTATGAAAATGCAACGAATAGGAAGATAGGGCGAGGGAGATTCAAAGGGTGGAAGATCCCAACGGAAAAGTCGAGAGGCATTCGTTACCGAGACGTGATCGAGTACCAACCAGTGGAGGAGATAAGTACGCAGGTGAGTGTAAAATAGCCGAGAGTCGAAGATGTGGCTTCGGACTCGTTGCGAGGCGCGCCTAAAATTCGAGTATATGGCTCGAAGCGCGAGCAGCCAAAGCGACGACGGTTTCGCTAGTCCCGCATGTTCCTCGGCCGTCGCGTGTCACTCAACGAGATCGGTAGAAAAGCGATCGACTTTTCGGTTAGCGAAATTTGCGTTTAAGATGTTCCGCGTACAAAGAAGAAAACACTGGACGACGTCGCGTAGCCGTCGCACTCGACAATTCGGCCGAAGAAATTTCACGGATATCGGGACTTTGCGGGGAATGTCTTCGATAAATTCCTTCTCTTTCACAGCTGGATCTAAAATCCAGAAATTGACTTACCGCGTCTAAACCACTAGATTGGCATAATCGGTAAAATTGTTTCCTATCATGCTATATACTTGATTGTTGTTCATTTCATTGGCATTCTTATTTTTGTACAGGTCCGAGTTGTAGTAAAGGCCGCAACAGTGGAGAAAATAGGTAGTATTTTTGCAATATCTAGAACATTGGAATGCTCTAGAAGAATTAATGAACTAAAATTTAAGACTTTCGATAATATCGTGAGTAGACTCGTTAATGACAGAAGAAACAATCCAAGTGTTAACATTGACATTGAACAATGTATCAAGTTACAGTGTTAACCATGGGTGTTTGGAAACCATTATCGGCTGGCGTTATATTTTGCCAGTAAGAAGATCTTTGTTGGCCATTTGTCGAGAACAAAAAGTTGAAAGAATTATTCGATGAAATATTTAACGGTGAAAATTTCAATAAAGCATTCGAACCCATTACAAATGATATGAAAGAATTAATTAGGACCTCGAAATTACTTCGGGAGGAACAAAATTCCTGTCGCATAATTGTTAACACTGTAACTTGATACATTGTACTGTATCAATGTTAACACTTCGATTGTTTCTCGATACGACCATTCTTCTTAACAATCTCACTAATCTGCATACCAATGAACCCAGTATGCCGCAACTAGAATCCTCGCCACAAGAGCAGTCGTGCTCTACAAAATTTAACTCAACCTCTAGTCTACAAATCTTCTAATTCTCAGATATCCCTAAACTCTGAGATAGTAAAACTCAAACCAATTGTTACGTCCTCCGACGTATTGAATTAGTCGCATAAGAACATATATATACATATATACCCGATTAGCAATAAGTAGTAACAGTAAGACCATATTATACGAAACACGTATAGAATAAGTTAGCGATATCGAGTATAGCATATAACCACGTTAACGTAAGTTAGTATAGTCGTACCTCTCGAATCTACTGTATAGAACAAATTATTCTAAGTCCGAAATTCCGCCCGAGCGCGTCAAAGACACGCTCCTAGTTCTTCTACTGAGTTCCATTAACTTCTATGTCGTGTTTCGGTGGCAAAACCAAACGAAAATTTAGTGATGAATTCCTCAATTCACTTGGGACCAGGTCACTCACTAATGAAAAGATGAATTCAGCGAAGGAACTTTACAAGAAATTCCTACAGTGTAAAATGGATCTAATGGCTTTTTTGGAAATCAACTATGACAGCCTTATAGCTAGAAATCCTAACAGGAGAGAATGAGAAAGATTATTTGCAATGGTTTTTGACGACAGGCAATTTTGCTTTACAATGAATACTGACGGACATTATAAACACATGCTCCTTTTTTATGACAATAATGGGGCGTTACATACGACAAATTATTGATTTTCAATTGCCAAACAACGATCTCCATGTTTTCTTAGAATAAGGTATATGAAAAATATCAGACTCGTTCCGGGCTCCAGCGAGGGGAGTCATCTCCTCCTGCAAGCCATTCCCCTAATTCAACTCAAGTCTCTTTTCTATTTCAAAGTCTCATTCAAACTCAAATCACCGCGTTAGTAACTAAGTCCTTGTATCGTTAATATCTTAGAATATATTTTAGTTATTACTACTTCTACAATCATTAATTACCTAGACTCTCTCCCTACTCGGCAATACATTCGTACATATTCACTTAGAAACTATTCCGCCTTCGTGTGTACCGATCTCACCCCGAATGATCTGCACGAATGCGTAATACAATTAACGACATTATTCCCAAAGCGCTTGTATCGATCTCACCCCGAATGATCTGGGCGCAGCAGGGATAAGACCGTCCTTCTTACATTCTTGCTTAACAAATAACGAATGCCGAAACGCGCCGGTCGTCGCCATCAACTAAGAAAGCTGGCGAAAGCTTTCGTTTACGGACCGTATCGTTCGAAGCACCAGTACTCCGAACGCGTCATCGAGGTAATCTCGCACACCTTCGTCGCCGATCCAGCCACCGGAGTCTGCACCGAACATCAATCTACGGCCGTCCTGAGAGAGCGAACAGCACCCCGAAATTCCTGAGGACCATTGCGAACCGGCGTGCGATCGACCGACAAATTAGGTTCTCCGATAAAGGTTAGAGTTTGAATTGTCGCAGCGCGTTATTCGTGAAGCCCAGTGGATACGCGAAAGAACCGCGTCGCGTGCCCCAAAAGTTGCGATCTACGTCTTAGCCGCGGTAATCGCGCGATATATTATATATTTTACGCGTCGAGACTCGCGGGACGTAACACAATCCAGACTTTTACTAAAAAAATCTCCTGCTAACACAAAACTCAAAAATTCTAAAAAAAATACATTATAGCTGAATCCAGTACTAAATTCAAACCAGCACGTAATAATACCGATCAAGATTCAAATAATTTCAACATTAACTTCCCCGTTCTTCCTAACATTCCTGTTCATAATCGTTTCGCGTTTTTCACCGCGCTCGACAATCCAAATGACTCCAGTAACGCTAGTTCTTTCAACAACAAGCCCGTAGTCAATACATCTGCTGTTGCCAAGCCACACGCCTCGACAACACATTGCAAAACTTCAAACGATTCTAGACAAAAAATTGTTGCAAATCCGGAGACTCCAACACAAAAACCACCTCCCATTTATATTTACAACTTCTCAAATATTCAGCTGATAAATTCGAAAAAGAATTAACTGCCTATTATGGCAACAGTTTTTCACTAAAATATAACAGAAAGAATGTCCACATTTAACTTTCAACCATCAAAGATTTCAAAAAACTAAAATTAGGTCTTCAAGCTAAAAATATCACCTTCTACATATTCACAGTCGAGAACGAAAGAGCAATGGCAATGGTCCTCAAAGGTCTTCCAAACTACACTCCCGAGGAAATAATCCAACAAATTATTTTGCAAGGAATAAATTCCACAGCCTGCTTTCTCATTGAAGACTCAACCGCCTACAGAGTCAACATCTCAATGGGCACCTCAAACCAGGATATTTACAAAATTAAATTCCTATTCAGGGCCAGGGACAAGTACATGTCCAGGATCAAGCACACTCAGTTACTACAGATGCCAAGCTTCTGGCCATTATTCTTCTAATTGCAATCGACCCCCGGCACGTGTTAAATGCGCAAGGCCTCACCTCTCCAAAGATTGTTCGAAATCATATGAAGCCATCCCTAAATGGATCAACTTGATGGAAATTATCAAGGAAGAAAGTGGATGTCGTTCCCGGTATGGCATATATTGGGGACCCACGCCTGCATCATGCTCCTCTGGTCGAACCCTTTAGTCAGCCGTGTCTATCTGCCACCGGACAACCCCCTCATCCTTCTCATCGACGACTACATGGACCTAGAGACAACGAACGATGGATATTCGAGATACAACCCGTTATTAGGAAAAAGGTCAGCATCTTCTGTCTCGTCAGACATCTCGCCGATATTCGATCCAGTATGAAAAAGGACAAGGATAGAAGAAACGTCCTTGCTTCAAAGAGAAGATAATCTACGCATCCCAACTTCCGAAGCTCAAGAAGTACCGTCACAACCTGAAATCCCTGTCGAACAATTATCGACGAACGATATAATAAATTCTAGTCCTAAAAATTATGATGAAATGTTAAATAAAAAACGACGACAAAATTCAAATTTGCAAATTAAAGAAGTTTATGAACCATTAGATTTAATTTATCTTATGAAAGAATCTAAAATAGGAAAATTTTGTAACCAATATAGTGGTCCACACAAAGTTGTAGAAATCTTGCCGAATAGAAATACTAATTGAAGGTAATCTACGTATAGTACACACTAACAAATTGAAAATTGCACATGTAAGATCTAAATTTAATTAACAAATAACGGTACAATTAAAAATAATGCCACATATGTATTACGTATCAACGAATATTCATTAGACTTTAACACTTTAACGACCGCTCACACAACATGTGTGTGATAGCCGGAACAACCGTTACCGACCGCTCACACAACATGTGTGTGATGCTGCCGCCGAAGGTTGTTGGCCAGTACCACACTCTTTGTGTGATAATTTATGAATGTAAACAAGTGTGGATATTGCTATTGGCTTCATATTTCATTGTCACGTCTTTGATTATAGGTAATTATTGCCTATTTTTAATTTTTGATTAAACTACGGTTGTGTACCATGTAAATGGTGAAGCAAATATCGGCGGTCGTCGTTGGTGTAGTACGCTAAGCTGCCGTATAAGCGCTAGTGTAGCGCGCGTTTTCTAGTTCAAAATGTTGAAACAGCGCTAAGTTCACTTGTATTTCGTTGAAGCAAGAACAAGTAACAATACGACAACAATAAATACAATACGACAATATTAGCAAGTTTTATTTTGGCAAGTTTGGTGCAGATATTTCGACGATTATTCTACGAAGGAAAAGGTATGCTTATATAAGACGAATGTCCGGATAATTTATTTGATATTCTAATTAAATTTCTGGATTTTGGAGAAATAGAAAAGTTTGCAACTTTGCATCTTTTAGAGAAACAAATTGAAACGGAACTTTCGAAATTTTCAACTCTTGGAAACATCGCGAAACCCCTCGAAACCTGGTTTAGAATGGAAGACGAAGTGTTTGAGGAAGAATACGCAGATAATTTTTCTGACGTTCCCAGTGATGCCGAAGACAAAGAAGGCAGCGATAGTAATGGTGAAGAAAATATTGAAAGAGGGGAAGTGGAAGATTCTTTCCCACAGCTAAGAAGAAATAACAGTGTACGGATATCAAGCAGCCGACGGATATCAAACAGTGACGATGGAGAAAGCGATGAGGATCCTTTCCCGCCACCAAGAAAAAAGCGCCGTGTACTTCGTATACGTAGTAGCAGTGAGGAAGAAGAAGAAGAAGAAAAGGAGAATCCTTTCCCACCCCCAAGAAGAAATCTCTGTCGACATCGCACGTCAAACAGCAGTGACGAAGACGAAAACGAGGAGGATACAATTGGCTGGTCTGACATTGATAGACCACGTGATAATGAAGCTTTCGAAGGTGCCACGGGACCACGTGTCAGCGTCAGCCACTGTGATTCGGTTGAAGAGGTCGTAAATTGTTTCGTCGGAGATGATCTTCTAGAGTTCATCGCGGTAGAAACGAATAAATATCATGCTCAGAATTACAGGAAATTTAAAAGAGGGAAAAAATGCGGAACGTGGCGTGATGTTACGATATTATCTCAACTAAAAAATTTTTTTGGATTAGTAATAATTATGGGGCTAGTCAAAAAAACAAGAATTAGCGACTATTGGTCCACTATCCCCATTATTGAAACACCAATTTTTTCAAAAACCATGAGTCGTAATAGATTTCGAGAAATCCTGACATATTAACATTTTTCGGATAACGAAAAAATGCCTCCAAACGCTGACAGGCTATACAAAGTGCAATATCTTCTCGATTACTTTTGCAAAAAATTTGAAGAGAACTTTTATCCAGGACAGAATATATCCGTCGATGAGGGCATGATACCGTGGCGCGGACGACTCAATTTCAAAGTATACAATCCAAGCAAAATGACTAAATACGGTTTACTTGTTAGAATGGCGTGTGATGCTGTTACCGGTTACATATCGAGCTTCAAATTATATTCCGGTACGGGACAAAAAATAGAGAAAACTGTAATGGATTTGTTGAAAAACTACTTCAATAAGTGGCATCACGTATATATGGACTTAATTTTATATAAAATTAGGTTATGCGGAACAATTAGGATACATCGGGGTTTACCAGAATTCTTGAAAAAAGTTAAATTAAAAGTGATGGAAAGCATATTTGCTCGTCAGGGTAATATATTGCTGCAGTTCTATAAAACTAATAAAAAAAGGGGCATTAGAATGATATCAACTATTCATAATGCAGATATTTGTGATACCGGGGAAAAGGATAAAAATGGTGATGCAATCTTGAAGCCAAAATGCATTATTGACTACAACCAGTATATGAAAGGGGTCGACCGCGCGGACCAATACCTGAGTTATTATCCCATTTATAGAAAAACAAAAAGGTGGGCCGAGAAAGTTTCGTTGTATTTCATAAATTGTGCAATATTTAACTCGTTTTGTATATATCGACATTTGAACAGGGAGTACATTCGGAAATTAAATTACCACGACTTTTTAATTAAATTAGGAACTGAGTGGATTAAAACTACTAATGTAGTGATCCTACTACATCTCGCGTCGTTCGTTCCAATCCAGTGGATAGATTAACTGGAGGAATAAAACATCAATTAGTTAAAATATCGGAAATAAAAAAGGGTGCACGAAGGGATTGCCATGTTTGCTATGCTAATAAAATTAGAAAACCTACTTATTTTATGTGTAAGACATGTAAAATACCATTACATGTAGGTGATTGCTTTAATAATTATCATACAAAGGAAAAATATTAAATTCGTTTATAATTAATATTGAAAAATATTAAATTTTTGTTGTTTTTTGTTTTATGTTAACTTTTTCGTGAATTTAATAAAGTTCTTTAAAATTAATTCTTCAAAAATACTGCCGGCCCCTGGCGACGTTTGACTGCGTAGATGTGCGGTCGTTAAAGTGTTAACAGTACCAAGACAAGGTAAATTCTCAGAAATTTCTTGGAATTCAACGAACCAATGGATGATGTCATTCTACCAAATCACGACAAAACTCGCTGAAGCCTACCACAATCAAAGCCGTTATCTGTATCCGATGGAAGACCACATTTCGAAATGTACCAGTAGAAAAGAGCATCCTATATAGCAACGATAAAAATAGCATCTATAGAATACGATATAATAGAGAAGTAAAATTCGCCCCAGGAGTTCATTCGCATTAACTTGATTAATTATATCAAAGATAATAGATTTTTGAATATTCCAACTATTTAAATTATTGTCCTAAATAAAATATAATGTTTTTAATAATCTATGAGGTTCACAAAATTCGAAATGTCAAAATTACTTAAAAAATATTGTCATTCTGAAACTAGTATCGAACGCATTTCCGAAACTCGATCAAGCCCAAATTATGCAAATAACTTCATCATAGTTCTGTTTAAACCAATAACACTACTATGAAAAACCTCAGAAATAAGTTTATTAATTGCATTAACTCTGCAATGCTATAAATGCTTGAGTTTGCTCGAAAAGATTCGACGCACCTACTTTTTAACTTTGCAGCTTACTTAATAGACAACAACAAGGTTTTGTCCTCGCAAAAGTTGCTACAACTAGACAATCTGCATTATCAATTTCATCGAATGAATGTTCCAACTTGATCATTTTAAACATGGATTTTTATAAATCTAGAGTATTTGATTTAATCGTGTCAGAAGAGGTAGCAGCCAGTAAATTGATCAACGAACTCAAGAAAGCAATATCTCTAGTGGCAGTAGGATTTCAACGTAGAAATCAATCCTCTGAAGCTGTATTGCTTGTTATCCAAATATGGATGCAAGTTTTTAATTAATGGAAGGCAACAGCATATAATGACGAGTAAATAAAAATTACCGATCCAGATTTCAAGTTTGCTTCTACATGACTCATAACCATGCATTATGCAAATGGCAGATAATTTCAAAAGATTGCCGAACGATAAAAATGTATTTAAGATGATAAGAAACGATTAGAACAAAAAACTAATAAAGAAACTTCGTAGATAATGTCGACTGTTAATAAGTGGAAAGATGAAGCCACAAAACATTAGGCATTCAATATTATTGCTTGATTTATTGACATACATAATTTTTAGTTAAGTGTGCTAACATTTTGTCCGACTGTATTTCCATAAAAATTCTCTTTTTTTAAATAAAATTGTTTACACTTGCGAAATGCAATTTTATTTCATTTGTGTATGTTTATAGTGGTATTTTGCCAATTTATATAGAAACAGTATTTTAGTTGTAATGTTACATAAATAAAAATTACATTAGTTTTAAAGTATGTTATCTTTTTGTTAGATACTGTATTACCCCGAAATGAAAACTAGAGAGCATAATCGGAGACTTGAGACCAAGCATCCACATATTCGACACTTTCCTATCTTTATTTGAAAAACGATTCTATGAATATTGATTTGTTTTTGTTCTGGAACAATGTAGTTACGTGTTGATAATTAAGTGGTATTTTTATTTGTCGGACAAATTCTCGACTAATAAAATTATTTATTTCAAACACATCGAATAAAGTTACTTATTTTATTAGGACCCTCCAATATTGCATAAAGATGAAGAAGTATCTTTTGTTCGTAACGTTTCTATAATTTATTATCTAAATAATGTACAACTCTGCTAGGTTGTCATTTGTTTCGCAATTACAAGATGCAAATGAATTTCAGCATAAATTATACTGCAAAAATATCGTACAGTATTTATGATGAAATAGTTGAAAATGTTAAATGCTAGATGTTTTTAATCGAGTAGTACATATATTTAATCGATCCAAAAGTTTCAGTCATATTACTACGAGATCGATTAATATTGTATAAAAAAATAATGCACCGTCAGACATAATAAAATTCGTTTATTAAAAGTAAGTTAAAAAGATTAAATATTTTAATTATGGAAAAAATTATAACTTAAATTACATTGCACACACACACACACAGCTACTGCAGTAACTCGAAATTTTATATTATTTTCACGATTCCCTTAGTTTCGTTAATATCATTTATTCCAAGTAGACTAACAAATATACGATCAAACCCTACTAGAAAATCTGAAAAATTTGGAACATTGATTGCAATAGATCACACACACACACACACACATGTTGTTGAGGAACAGTCTTCTCTCTATTCCTGTGAAAAAGAAACATCAAATATTTTGCTTCCTCATTATTTTGGACCACAATTTTCAACAAAGAGAAGTAGACGAAATTCTGTAATGTATCAGAAAGGGTCTAGGTCTAGGTTTATTTAAAAATGGTTTCATGAAAAAGAAACAAAATACGTCGAGATATGCTGTGCAATGCTTCGAAATTCTTGTTTACGATAGCAATGGTAAAAAAATGCGTGCTGCAGCATAGTTTCAGGACAGTTCTCCCATCCTTGACAGCAATTACAGGGAATACTATCTTATGGCACCCTCGAGTGGCTTTCTCGTTTAGGGTCTCCGACGATAAGAATCAAGCCGTCAGAGGAATGATTAACAGACGACTCGAGACAATAGATACGAACATGTGTACGCTAGAGGCGAGCAGGACAAGGATGACCTGCAACATCGAGATCCCATCGAATTAGGAAAGGACGAAAGAAATATTATAGTATATGCTTCTGATAGAATTGTTCGGTACCTATGAACCGAAGCATATACATTCGGATAAACGATGGAATAAACAATGCTCAAAAATTAGTTTTGCCTATATCTTTATCCGAAATATATTTAAAACATTAAGAACTTAATTTTGAAAAAAAATCGAGAAAGAGCAATACTTATGAAAAAAATTAGCCTCATCGGCGCTCGCACAACGTTCAAAAGACTCGTATCTCGCTCGCTCCATCAACCAACGACGTTGTAATCATAACGAAGATTTTGTATATCACGCATATCATAGTTTCATATCTTGAATTTCGTGTTCCTAGTTAAGTAATCGTTTCTTTAAATGTAAAACCGTTTAATACTGCATAATATACTTATTAAGTGGACAATATTATACTTAACCAAGTTAAGTATGGAGAAAATGTCGAAAGTTTGGTTTTTATTTTTTATAACATTGTTTCACCCCCTCAAAAAATCTGGCAGAGATTGCTGACAACATCAGAGATTGCTGCTTTTGGCAATATCCTCCGATAGAATTAAAATGGCGAAGACAAGATTTGTCATTTCCGAAAAATTTGCAACTTTCCGATTTGTTTTTTCGTTCTTTATTTTTTTGTAACCATATTTTACGATCGAAAAATCTGAAAAAATTCTCTAACATGTGGCCTGTTATACAAAATGGATCAAATCTTTTTAAAAATTTTAAAATGCCATTGTTCATCAGTTGGTAAATATGAACAAAACTTTGAAACTGTTTTAAGTAATTATATTTAATTACATATTTTGAAGTTAGCAATCTGTTGTTAAGAAGATAAAAATTTTTAGGTTAAATCACTGCATACTACGTCGACGTATTTTTCGTTTGCTCTCTAATGCGGCTCGGTTTGCGCCGAATGACGTGTTTATGATTAATCTATTAATTTCATCATTTTCCAGTTATTTTACCTTATTATTAATAAAAATATTAATACAACTTCGACAAACACAAAAGTAGACAGCAAATAAAGGACGGATATCATTATAATGCAATGCGACACTTTTTTATTTCTTATTTTTTCTTAACGGTAATTGTAAGATTTTTCTCACTGTAATTGTGAGGTTTTTGTGATTAAATTAAGATCAAATACAATATAATTTTTGTAAGATTATATCTTATAAAATTACAAATTTTATAAAAAATATAAATATACTTTTCATATTAATACTTACTTGATTATAATTTATGGTAAAAAATTTGTTTGTTCTTATTTTAATCAGAGAGAAAAATCTTACAAACACATTTACGCAAATTTTATTTAAAAATAAACAAAAAGAAGGATGTTTCGTCTTTGCATTATGTATTTTGTACCTGTTGTCCCATATTCAAGCCCAGATTAGATTACGATCCATGTGACTCGTTCGACTTTGAATTTTTTCGGCATGTCAAGGGGAGCCCCCAACCCCCCTCAGTAGTAAGTGAGAAACTACCTAGAACTACCATGCCATAACTACACCAAACAAAAATTACGTGTTCTAAGCAAAATGACCTATGCAAACGTAATAAGTGGTACCACTCAAGAAGGAATTGAACGAATTTTCAAGAAACCAATCACATTTCAAGATAGGCGTATACAATCCTGTATGAGTGGAGAGTATTCACAGTCGCGATAACGTGGGAATGATTGGTCTCGAATGTATTTAGAATGTTGATTGTTCGAATGTTGATTCAATTACGAATTATTTTAATCACGAGTGTAATTGAAATACAATATATATTTATGTATAATTATTTGTTGTTTGAAAGTTTAAATGAAAGAGAAAACAATTACATATTAATTATTTGAAATAATAAAATTTGTTTATTAATTACGAATACGATTTCAATTGTTACTTATTAATTATCATTTAATGGTTAAGTATTTATTATTCATGCGGTATACCGTGTCCAATAAATAATAATTACGTCGTAGTTATTAATAATATTTTAATTTATTTATTAAGTACATTGTAATTCGTAATTAATGTAATTAAAATACTTAGTATTTTGTAATTATACTCCTATTGAATTACAAATCACCTTGTATTTTAATTAAATGGCGATCTCAATATCGAATTACATTGTAATTGAATTACTTTGTAATTATAATTCCTTGAGAAATTCAAATGTTCACCAGATCCTTATCCTTAACCGATAAGGATTTGATGAATTGTCCGCAAAAGACCGCTATTTCTAAAAAGCATTCAATAAATCGCTCAAGTACTTTTCCAACTAAGGAAAATCCACTGTAGGTTGGTTCCTCAACTTTCTCAACTCAACTTCCAAAGCTATACATTTACGCGCCACGTCGCTGTGCGGGACTCTCGCACATGCGTCGCTTGTCCTCACTCCTTGCGTAGCCTTTTTCGTGAACAGGTTGGTCGTAACATATAAATTCCTTACAAACAACAAATACAAATATGGGAGTGTGGTGACATGAAACAAACATCTGACTTGCAGAATGTCTTGTCGAGCACTGTCGTTCGAGTACGTTCAAGTAGACGCAAGTGTAGCGCGAGGCTACGCCTGCTAACAATGCTGCATGCTCGATAATTTCAATCCCCGATTTACATGGATGGATCTCGATAGGAGTCATATAGTATTACATAAAAGTCATTGACGTACCATATCAGCCGCAAGTTTCGAATTGTTATCCCATTAAAAATAGTATGTCATTCCCATTCCTAATTAACCCGCACTTTTTTGCTAATTTTCCTTTCATATGTCAAAATTCAAGTGTTTACCCATTATTTCGTCTATAACCACTAATTCTCCGACTCAGAGAGAGATTTGCTTCGCAAATTCCACCCTCTTTGTTTTATTCACTTCACTGATGTACGGTTGCTTCCTCACAATTTTGCTTTTAAATCCTGCCCAATGTAATCTGAATGGTTCTTGTATGCATTTGATTTTTATTTCGTTCCTGGACTTTTGATACAATCTCAGACGCACTTATATCTGGCTTCTTTTTAATAATCCTAAGAATTTCATGTTTTTGTACTGTTAATTTTTTTGGTCTGCCACTCGGTGCAATATTCTTTCTTTTCTATATTTATTTACTAGGGTAAGTGGGTTATTTACTGTGTTTGTTCCGGCCGAATCGCGGACCGCGGGTCAACGCACGTTCGACATTCGATGTACGCCGTCTCGCCGTTTTTGTCGAATAAACGGCGAGGCGGCAAGACAATAACCCGATCGACGTGCGTTGGCCCGACCGTCAAACGCTCGCCTCGGCCGTTGTAAACACGCGGCGTTTTGCCTTAGGAGGCAATGACCCGGCCTTCGACACCTGACGATGCTTCTCCTTGAACATCGGCCAGGTGTCTATATATACTGCCGCAAATTTGATAACGGGGGATTTTTGGTAGACAACGTTATCGCTTATAGACCAGTATTATTCAGCGCCCATGCGCCCATACGAAGCCGTGCTTCCATTTCATAGTCTCAGTGAAGCCGTGCTTCACTTCGTAACAAATTCGTAGCCGTGCTGCAATTTATACGTCGAACGGAGCCGTGCTCCAAGAATTGTAAACGAGGAATGCGGAGTCCAACAAATAAATCGTTGTCGTCTCCTCACGACTTCCGGCGGTTATTTTGTGCCGTGCGCAACAGTGTTCATTAAAGTGTCGTCCTAAGTTTTCGACAAATTAAATGGTTTTCTTAACCCTTATCGCAATTCTTAAAATATTTAAAATATATGTTGATTAGTGGTGTGCGTGAACTCGAGATTTCACGAAACCCGATGCTTGGAACGGGATGAGAAGATGTGTATCGGGTCGGGACGAGACAATATTCAAGATTCCTGAAAACATTCGATTTCCTATGCTACCAATTATTACAAAACGACACATCGCCGTACCTAGTACAAAATTGACTAGCGAAAAGATGTTTTCAACAATTGGAAATATCGTTGCAATCGAGAGAACCAAGCTAAGTCATACGTAGAGAATTTTAAATCAAACTATACATATCTTACTTTTCTGGTTTGTTAAAAAATATAAAATTTTGCAAAATAAACTGCAACAATGGAAATCAAAAATTTTTAACTAGGACCGTATTAAAAAAAAGACGCGCTCCCAGTATTTTAAGAAGTACTCGCACACCTCTAACATTGATGTCTATTATATAATATAAATACAAATTTTATGATAACCGAAATATATAAAGAACACAAAATAATTAACAAAATCTAATATAAAAATCAGTTTTCGATCGAATTACTGCGCTCTTAAAAAATGAAAAGTTAATTACTATGTGCCAGTAACTGAGCCTTTTCTAATTACCATGTGCCAATTTCTGATCACTCGTCTAGTTACCGTGTGTCGATTTCTGTGCACTGATCTAATTAGATCTAATTTGATGTAATCAGTTCTAGGTAAATACTAAACTTCGAAAATTGTATGAGCTTTAGGTATCATAACTTATTATACATGTTTCAGTACTTGCAATATTATTTTAAAAAAGGAAAGAAAATTACGTGCAGTGTCCATACATTTCACAGACCAAGAAATTAACGTTAAATGCAATACGCAGTTTGTCATAAGAGGGCTCTGTAATCACAACGCACACATAAAAAAAGACATGAAAATTTAAAACAAGACGTAAATGTATCTAGGCAGTGGATTATTTATTATTTTTCTGTAATTTTGTCGAGTTTTATAGATATAATAGTTTATTCTTTTGTTTTGGAAAGCATGTTTTTTGTATCTCTTTCGTCTTTATTTGCAACCTGATTCATAGGGCAAAATGACGTCAAACCATTATTAGAAATTTAAGAAGCTAGTTTCCGCATTTCATAAATCTTAGGATGTTAAACTTTTGATTCGGTTGTGAAAATTACAGATGAAGGGAACTAGTCAAATAAAATGGTTTTAGTTCTGTGACACTATGTTTCCTGAAGCATTCTGTTATATATCTAGAATATATTAGATCAATTGAGAATAAACATAAGAAATTATGGTAAGATCGGCAGTACCCCAAAGTAGCCATGTTGCAGTAACGAGGACAATCGTTTCCGACTTCAAAATGTCGCGGCCACTTAACATATAAGCGCCTTTTTAGTCGACATTTCGAGCTCTACATTTAATTATTATACAATGCACTAAAACACTTGACTGAGCATTCATCGCAGGTAGCTGTTAGGATAGCTGTTAAAGTGATAAGGTACCCTGCGAGTTATTGACCTAAAAATATAAAAATAACTGTCTGTTAAATATGAGTTACCTAGAATCATATGATACAGCAACCATTAACTGCTATTGTAAAAAAATACTTAGTACCTAGAACTGTCGTACTGGGAACGTCAACTTCTGCCAATGAAATTCTTATTCAATGAAGAACGGCTCCATTCCATTCGTAAAGTAATACATTCAAAAATAGCATATCAGTCATCCCTTTCACAATACATACCTGGTTTGTGAGAAATAATATCCACAGCCTGTCTGTAATTTAAATGTCTACAAGCGAAAAATAGTTTATCAAGAAACTTATAAGAAACAGGAATGCCTTGCAGCGACACACGGTCGGCGATCAAATATCCATTCGAACTGTCCGCTTTCAGATGTGAGAAATATCTAATATTTAGGTGAGAAATATTTTCCCTGATGTTTATAAGCCTGGAAATGACTTTATTCTTTTACTATTTTCACGTGTACAGCAAACTTCGCTGATGAAAACGTCGCCAGCCGTGTACCGATACGGAATTATAGTCGTCAATTGTCAACAACTATAAAAACAAGTCGAGAGGATTAGCCTAGCTTCCGATGTAGCTGAGTAGAATCCATTCTTCTTTTAGTTTAATAGCGAGGTTAGGACCTCGTCATCCGGTCTGGTAACGGTCAGATGTAGTTCAGAACAACACTTTTCCGTCAGCCCGGCCGTCTTACGGCGAGGCCATGTCTGTGGACCGTACTGATCTGTTGGTGTGAGTTTTACGATGTACCCGCGGTGACGTTTGTATAAATGGACCACAAAGGTCGTTACGTTACCTTTCATTTGGCATCCTTATGGGCATTCTTACACTATTGTTTCAGATGCATCGTAATCGGCTGATATTGGCTAATGAGACCGGCGATACCGATGCTGCAACAAAGCATCCCGGAGGATCGAGAGCTTCCGAAATATTGAACCGAAAGAAACAGAACGTTGCGATCATTCTCCAGCATTCCAGGAACGTGTCCAGGAAGAAATAAAAGAAGATCGCGGAGACACCGCAGATATGTATCAGTTTCGATCGTGAATGTACACATGACCATTGTACCATTTTTATATCTTTACATTTTTACATTTTTATTAAATTATTTCGTCATTAAAGTTATACTTCGAATACGCCCATCCCAATCCTACAAATACTCTGGCGGACAAAATGATAAGGAACCTCAAGATTTTTGAGTATGAACATCTATTTGTTCATATACATGGAAAATGAATACACGACAAAATATGGTAGCAATTTTGACGTAATACATGAAGAAATTAAATAAATCGTTCAATTCATTTGTTATTTATGCAAAAAAGTGAAATTTTGTGTGGACGAAATGATAAGGTACTTTAAATATGAAACAAAAATGCTTTGACGTTGTCCCCGTTTTGACCGGTGGTCAAACTGGAAAATAAGGCCAACTCCGGGATTTTACAGGCTCCTAGACAGACCACCCGACATAATGCACGATATTCGGGAATTCGATTCGTGACGCAGGAAAATTCGTTCGGGTAGAGTGCCAGGCGAGCCCACCTGAGACGCATTCGATCAGCCTATCTTTCGGACATCCGATCCCTTTTACCTGCGCTATCATGTACGCCGTTATAATTGTACATGCATTCGATCACGTACGCCACAATGACAAAAGGTATAAAGAGTAATAAAACAGTCGTTCATTGGTAATCAAGCATAATAAATTTCTTACCTTACTTATTAGCTCTGTATTATTACGCCACGGCTAACATACATAAATTACTGAATAAAACCGCGCAAGTAACATGCAAATACGAGGCATAATTCGCTGATCACAGCACAATACACGTGTGCCAATAATTAGGCCAGTATCCTCCCCCTCCCCTATATGTACTTCGTTTATGCTAAAGTAGCGACTACCATTTGGGACCAATTGTTTTTTTCCACCTTGTGCCATCCACGTAGACCTAGAATTTTTCTCATCAAGTATACTTAAAACCATTTATTTGTTGATCGCGTCTGCGATTCTGTAATAAAGACTCGACGTGTTTACATGTATTTAATCGTTTATTTAGGTTCAACCATTCCGACTAACAGTCTCCCATTCTGGGATAGTTCCAGCCCCGAACAGAAATGAATAACACATGGAAGGGATGAAGCTGGGTTATGTTAGAGGAGGAGGAAACACAAATTTTTTGAAAAGATGATTATTTATTGTATAATAAGGATGACGAAGAATTATGACAGAGGAAGAAAATTGTAACTTTGTTTTTAAAAATTCATTATTTAATTATTTATTTTTATTGGGATTATGGCTTGGATTATTTATTTACTGTACAAAGTTTTACTAAAACTTTTATTATAATTTTTATTTTAAAGAAGATATATGTACGTTATGCACGAACGACTGATCGCCCAATTTCAACTAACAGACCGCGACTGAATATCGTCCGCGTATATACCTTTTTGATGAGATCCTCTCCACCAATTAAAGACGGTCATTTATTGCGTTTTACATTGTATGCTACCGCTGGTGTGCTCTAACGACACCGGCGATAATGGGTGTGTATCGCGGTGTGTATTTATAAGTTACAGTTTATATTACCGCCTGTGCGCGCTTAAGAAACCGGCGCAATGAAATCTGATAATTTCGAACTTCAGTCCCAAGTAAAGTATAAATTAATTTTTGTCCGAGGCTACAGTTACTTTTTCAACAATTTTAGATTACAACTATTACTACTACTACTACTATTGGTTGTCCTTTTAATAAATATATGTACTATTAACTCTGAATACACTGGGTAATGATATAATGAGTAAAAGAAAAGTGATAATAATAGAGTACATCTATATCGGCCATGAATTGAATTTTGATGAAATCGAATCGATTATGAATTGGGTACGAGGTGTGAAATCCAATCGAATAAAAAAATGGATCGTGTGCTACGAATTAGTTCGCGGTCAATTAGTATAACAACAATCCACCACCGTCCCTGATAGATCCGCATTTTTTAAAAATTGCTACGCAATACATCGTTCATTTCTAGCACATGTTTATATATTTTGCATGTTTGTATTTTTTCAGAAGTAAACAAGCTGTAGGAACAAAAATGATGCGCAACGCAGGAGTCGACGAAATGAAGATTATGCAAGAAATGCTCGAAAAATCTCAAACCCATATTCATTGCCAGAAAGCATTTCATCATCGAGGCAGGGATGCAGAAGAAATCACGTGCACGATCCATCATCGCCGAAGGATTCAACATTGTGGACTTACGGTCCGTGGTCGAACAAGCTTAGTGATAGGATATTACTCACGAACGTTTGCGTGTTCCACCGGTTTAAGGAGCTCAGGATTAACAACAACAATATCTGTTTGAACCGTTCAAACGAACACGGTAACTCCTACTAACGTATAGTTTAAAGCTAACGAGAAGACTTTTGCGACCAACGTGTCCGCACTGTGTATAGTCGCCTTCTCGTCAAGTCGGAACAATGCATATAGCGGCTTGAGTACGAATCATGCATAATTAAAGTGTGGATAGTAAAGTATTACTATATTACTTTCATGCATGCTATAGCGAAGACAACCTGCAAAATTGACATCACTTTTATCAACACTAAATTAAATCGTGGGTTTAAACATGAATGTTGAGTATTATCAAAATCTGAATCATAATAACGTTCTATGTGAAATATATAATAGAATGAACCATCTACATCTTACAGTTGTATATATTTGCGTAACCGGCGTATGAAGTTTTGGAAATATGTAGTACTCAGGAAGGCTCATAAAGTACAAAAATAAGTTAAATGTTCGACAATTTTCAAAATTACTAGTTCGTTATTCTTATAAAAGTTTATGTTGCAAATATATCTTTTCGTTGGGAACTCTAGTAGTGTTGGAAGGATGAATTGGATAGTGGACTGTATAGTAAAGAACGCTAGTGTAATAACACTAAATATATTTTAACCAATAAGATTTGTACAGAGCAGCATAATATACAATAGAATGATAAAATCTAATGATGTATCATGAAGGTCACGAATTTATACGATCAAGCGATCAATTTATGATTACAAAGCTGTAGCGAAACTTGCAAGTGCAATTGATTACAGCGAAGCTAGGCTGCAAGCACAAAAGTATACAGACACTGGACTGCAAGAGCAGAGAACTTAGAGTTATATATACTAGCGCAACTATATGTATCTACGTAACAGTAGTTGATAACTAATGCCACGTTCGCGGTGTGAGGGCCTATTTATTTCGTTGTGAATATTGAAAACTAAGCAGCACTGAAAGTTCGTTACAATGCACGAAGGCAATGATCTAACGAAGAGCGCTGCATGGGAAACAACGAAAAATAGGTAACGGATTTGATATTGGGATTATTGGAAGGTGATAAATACATTGCGACGCTGCAAAAAAAGACTGTTTGAAGTGTTTACTACGGGTTGTCTACCTGGACGGGCGTCAAACTCGAACAGCTGAACTCGACTTAATGTAAAAAAAACTAACGTCGCGCTAGAGTTCTTATGCATCGATCCAAGTGATACCAGTAAAGAGGAGGTAATGGACTGGCGATCTAAAATTGATCGATTTGATTTTGGAGATACGGGGCCATTTTGCTTGACAAATTTCCAATATTCGGAATCAGTAACGGAATCGCCAACATCTAATTTCACCACAAATGAAGAGTTGCATTAAATGGAACATTCAGATTGAGAATACTCCATTTTTTATTACTGCAGAGCTATGCATTCTTGGTAGTTTGCAGAACATTTCTAGTACTCTACGCGCTCGAAATAACTAAATGTTTTCCTGAAATGGTTATAATATGGAGGAAGAAAAGCAGTGTAACAATAGTCGTTGGTTTCATTAGTCGAAGACAACTATGGCTGGATACGACAACGATACTTATCTAAGTATTAATTACAGGCAAATATAGCCATTTTCAAAAAATGATAAGTTAACTTCACAACTATCGACTTCAATTTCAGGGTTACAAAATTTTCAGGGTTACATAATTCAGGGTTACAAAATTTTAAATAGTGTACATAACTAGAAAAGTAACGCGCAGTGGATACATTCTTGGTAAACTGGCAACAAATATTAATCACATAATGAAAAATAGCAAGAATGCACGATTCCTAGTAAATATTGAAGTGGAAATACAGAAAGCAGGAACTTGCTTGCTTGATGATTTACAGTTTTTGCCGTCAACAAAAACCGATTGGGTCAACATGGAAGTTGAGTGATGCCGTTTTCATGTCAAGATTCACGTCAGAGTTCAGCAGATATCCAGATGACTATTGCGGAAGTAACCAACAAGAAAAGTAAGACTACATTGATCTGAATTTCGACGTACTTTTGAAGCAAGGCTTTGAGAATTGTGCAGTAATAGTACCAAGAGTCATTGAAATCTGGATCGGTAATTTTTATTTACTCGTCATTATATGCTGTTGCCTTCCATTAATTAAAAACTTGCAACCATATTTGGATAACAAGCAATACAGCTTCAGAGGATTGATTTCTACATTCAAATCCTACTGCCACTAGAGATATTGCTTTCTCGAGTTCGTTGATCAATTTACTGTCTGCTTCCTATTCTGACACGATTAAATCAAATACTCTAGATTTATAAAAATCCATGTTTAAAATGTTCAAGTTGGAACATTCATTCGATGAAATTGATAATGCAGATTGTCTAGTTGTAGCAACTTTTGCGAGGACAAAACCTTGTTGTTGTCTATTAAGTAAGCTGCAAAGTTAAAAAGTAGGTGCGTCGAATCTTTTCAAGCAAACTCAAGCATTTATAGCATTGCAGAGTTAATGCAATTAATAAACTTATTTCTGAGGTTTTTCATAGTAGTGTTATTGGTTTAAACAGAACTATGATTTATATCGGACAGTATTTATCGCAGTTTTTCTTCTGAAATGGAATCGCGTTGTATATTATGTGCTCGAGTACGAACGCTGTGTATTTCGAACCTGTAATTTGGTACTATCACTCATTGTGAGACACTGCATTGGTTTAGGTTGAAGTACGGAAAAAAGACTCGGTCAGGAAAGTAATTTTTCATTCTTATTGGAGGTTTTGTAAACGTTTTTAAAAAAGACAGAAATTGTAAATATTTATTGTTTACATAACAGTGCAATACATTTCTCGCAATATTTTGGGTCGTAACATTCCAATTTCAAAAAATCCTTCTCGCTAACATTGTTTTTATGTGAAATGAAGTCATTTGCATAATTTGGGCTTGATCGAGTTTCGGAGATGCGTTCGAGACTAGTTTCGGAATGACAATATCTTTTTCAGTAAACTTGACAATTTAGAATTTGACGAACGTCATCAATTAAATTGTTAGAATATTCAAAAATCTTATTTCTCTATAATCATAAACAAATTATTTTTGATGATATAATTAAATAAGTCAATGCGGGTGAACACCTGGGGCGAATTTTACTTCTGTATTCTATCGTATTCTGTAGATGCTATTTTTATCGCTGGTATACAGGGTTTCTCAAAATAATGTTACTTGAATTGACCTCAGGAACCCTCCATTTCCGCAAGTAACATAATTTTGGGACACCCTCTATATGGTGTCAGAATGTTCACTTTACTGTACACTAGAGGTAAGCAGGGATCTGAGATTTCAGGTTAGAGTCGGGTCGAAAATTTTCTTTGAGTTTGGGTCAGAACCCGAAACTTTGAGTCCCGAAATGTTCAGAAATATAGTGTATATTACATATTACATGTTACTCGTGAACTCGCCATGAAATCTATATAGCGGGGCAGTGTCCTTCGGGAGCCGGTTTTGCAAGTAGCGCCTTGCTTCTAGGCTCCTGGTGAAACGCTGACGAGTGGTTTTTTTTGGTTTATGCTGTGATGTTGGATCCGTTGCTGCCCGTAATCCAGACTTATCAAGTGAATTACGTGATTGTGGGTACCTGCAGGATGTAAAAAATTCATTTTAATGAGTGACTGAAGGAGAAAAATTTGCAAAAAAACTCCGGCTTGAGAGGATGCCGTTGAATAATATGGTGAATAATATGATTATATTGTTACGGTGACTTGTCCAAATCAAGTCGCTGTAATGTGAAACTGCCCTGTTGTGAACAACTCCTTAAAAAATAATAGAAGATAGGTGTTGCCACGGAAGAGTGTTACCAACGGACAATCGGAGAGTCGAAGTCGGACCGTCGAACGAGCAACATTTCAAATTGAAAGATCTGAAATATAATCGTATTGAGTTGTATTATAGTTTATATTCTTTATTGTAAATGTATATAAAATGCCGCGACGCGAGAGAAACGGAGAGACTCGCAACAATATGATACGTAGAGGATAGGTGTGGAGAGGAAAGGAGGGTAGGGTGAGTCAGCGATGAGGAAGTGGGGGTGTTGGATTGAGTGAGTAGTGGTGTATTACCATTTGTTGCTTTGGGTGTGATGGGGTCAAGTCAAGTTGAATTAGGATTGTACGTGGAAAAGTGCTGAGAGTTGGAGTTAACTATTTGTGTTAAGGCTCAAGAATTGGTAGGTTTCAAGATTATTGGAGTTGGGTGGAAGGGAGGGAAAGAGGAGTTCGTTGTTATGATTGTTGTACTTTGTTGAGCTTGTAGCTCCTGTAGTGGTTGTTGCTCTAGATGACGTGAAGAACTTCAACGTTGAGTGTTCTGTTGAGCAGAGGGAGTGTACAAGATCTGTGTGTATGGGCTATAATTGCCGCAGTTTGTTGATTAAAGTTGCTTGAGATGCGTCAGGGACGGGGGTAAATGAAATGTAATTATTGGACGTGCGAATTGTAAAAAGAGATAATAGGAGTGCAATGCATGCAACCGCGCAGGAACATTTGCTATGTTACGAGCCGAGGGCCAGGCAGCTTTGCGTGGTCAGAGGTTCGATGCGATTGGGATTTTTTATAAGGGAGATTGCGTGGACCAGCCGATGCTTCTTTCAGCACGGATGGCTACCTAGTAATCAGGATAGGATTTGGATAAATTGGATAGGATGAATAGAATAGATGATAGAATAGAATAGAATAGAATAGAGTAGTATGCCTCGTAACTTTTGCAAGAAAATTGAAGATACACCTCGAGTAGTTGTTTATTGGTTAAATATTTGTATATTATTAAATAATTAATAAAATATCATAAGTTAATTATATTTAAGAATAATGTTAAGATGTAAATATTTATAAATTTAGATTAATTGTTAATTAATCTATGAATATATAAAGATATTTATTAAATATTAATTATTTGTTTAATGGATCCATTTAAATATATCTATGAGGACAGATAATATTTCTAAATTTATAGTTGATCTATTAAAAATATATATTAATAAATTTAATAATCCTGTGATTTATATTTTATAAATTTATAATATATATTATATAATTCTCTAATTACAGTTAATTAATAAAATATTTGAATAAAATATAGATATTAATATATATTATAATAAAACGTAAATATATATTTAAATATGTATTTATTATACAGGTTGTCCCAAAAATGCCTCGCAATACGGAAATGTGGGGTAGCTGAGAACATTCTAAGTAACTTTTTCCTTCGCGAAAATGCAATCTGCAGCTTTGTTTACGAGTTATTTACGAAAAACACTGACCAATGGGAGGTGACGGCGCGAAGTTCGAGAGCCCGTAGCACGAGACTTTGACAGAAGGTCCGGACGGACTCGAGCCGCGTTCGAAGTACTGAACAAGTCACGAAGCGTGAACTTTCCGGATTTTTTTTTACTATGTGAAAGTGATATTTTTAAACAAAGAGCTGGTCATCTTTATTTTAGAACGTCTGAATAATATTTACCATTTTAATTTTCTAGTGTGCATGACACCTCATGTGTACCATATGAAATTTTTATGCAAGGTGTACAGTGAAGATTAACAAAGTTCGTAAATGATATTTTAATTTAAATAATTCCGTGTCCGAACAGAACTCAACGAATGATTTGCAAAGCTGATTTAATAATAAATAATCGCATTAAGAGACGTAAAGGATTTGTTTATTAGATCGATTTATTATCGATTATCGTGAGAATGTATCGATGTCCTCTATTGTCTCTAGCATATCGTTGAACCTCGACGATGTCGGCTTGCCAGAGATTGTTACGTAAAGCAATACCAAGAAGTATAAAAAAAGAAGGAGTTGAGCCGTTGCCCAACTCTCTAACTTTTTATTACAAATAATACAAGTTTTATACGATTTACAATAGTTTATACCGAGTACAATAGTTCCGTAGCTGGTGGAGGATTCGTCAAGGCTGAGGTTTGGGGCGTTGGAGACTGGTATTTATATCGGTCTTTGTCAGAGGTTGGTGCTTCCAGAACATTCGGCGACGGGGCCATGTGCAGGATCTTGGGTGGGTTATCTTCCGGATGACGTAGTGTCTGTGTGTAACATGAGAATGTATTAAGGCCCTTACAAGATCGTCGAGTCCTCGCACGATCACTCGCCTGCGCAGGAAGAAACGCCTCGCCGGAGCATGCATTTCGTTCACCAACTTTACTTTATCATCGCTCATGATTACCACTGACACCTCTCTCTCTCTCTCTCTTGCTTTATCGGGTTCGCGGTCGCTTCAAAACGAAAGATGAACGAATTCTTCGTTTTACTTTATGCTACCGAGGTTTCTCGGTTCAATCATTATCTTCTTCATCTATGTTTCAACTCAATATATGAAAATCTATCGTTGCAATTTTCGTCCACAGATATCGCTTGATTGGTTTCGCAGCAATTCCAACGAATACTCGTTCTATCGAACCACCTGTTAAATTTATCAACAGGCATTTCATTCATTACTGCAGTAACGAGTATCGAACGATTTAATTTATAATCAATCCGACTTTTTCGAAGTTCTTCGATTGCAGATATTATTTCGTTGTCGTGACCAGTGGGCCCGGCATTATTCGATGCCATCAGCAATTTCAAACGATCCACCAGCTTGTTCGGATCGTCCCAATGCACGTAATCGATCGGATTGTTGGTTACACGCATCATCGTTGGAATTTGTATACCCTTTCCGCGCAACGTCGAAAACATTGGTCCTATGATAGTTTTGTACTATTAACCCTTATTCCCTATTATCTGGTTACGTCGCTGATGCGCGAGCATAGCGATGAGAATGTTACTGTAAATATTCTTATCGACCTCGATGTACAGGTTTTCGTCGGGTATTCTTTTAAATATCAATTCGTAGAGACCTGGAGTTCCCTCGTACCTAATTTTATTGATAACGATATCGTCGTTGCTTTCAACATCAAACGTGGTGTTTCCAAGCATCAGTTTGTCATTGTGAAAATACACTCCGTATACGTTGTCCAAATTTTTCGGTGGTCCACTAAAGAAATTGCGCAAGTATTTGCTTGCTAAAGGTCCAAGATTGTTGAACAAATGTTCGTATTCGTCGCGGTGCGTTTCAGGACTTTTCAAAATGTTTCGCACCGATAATTCCAACGATGCTGTGGCCATTGGAGACGATTCGAAAGCTTTCTCCTGTTGCGCCGAAAGTATCGTAGGTATCGGTTCGAGCGCCTTATTGCCACCCGCGTCGTTATCGTCACTGTTGCCACTGTCGTTGTCGCCGTCGTCGTCGTCACCGTCGTCGTCGTACAACACATAGTCGATGTCATCGTTGGTAGGAACAGAGGAATATATTTTCTTTTTCTTCTTCAAATGCATCCTTGGCGTTAAAGCTGCTTCGTCATGCTTCCTCTTCTTCCATTCTCTTTCCACCTTCTTGGTAGAGAGCAGCGACTGCGTTTGTGGATCCGACGGCCGATCCACAATCGGCGTATTATCGTTCGCTTCCGTAACTGTATTTTGAACCAGCTGTTTCAACGGCTCCACGATCGGACATAAATTCATCTCAATGTTCAACTCCGTATCCATTTTCCCAACCTTCAGGGCTAAACTCTTTTTACGTATGACGTCACTGGTGTTGGCTATTTCTTTGGTTATCGCGGCTCGCCGGTTTTCCTTAGACCGACGCATATCGAGCGGTACGATGCGACTCCGACGACTCTTGCTGTCCAAATGAGCCCCCGATCACAGCACGACGAATTCGTTAAATCCGCGCCAGTGACGACCACGATTCGCAGGACTGTCGTTGTCGATTACAAGGAATCCATACTTGTTTCGCTAACACCTCGTACAAAGTGCGTTGAAAGTTTCGAACGACATATCTGTATTCACATGATCCTGATGAACGTGTCGCAGATTCGTGACATCTTGATTGAATAGAACCACTAGATTCGCATTGTTGCGAATCAAATGTTTGGATATTCTCGCGTACGATTGCGACAGATAGAAACAATCGACGTGCGAATGTCTGCCTATCGCGAAATATTCTCTCATGACATCGCGTTGTCCGAGTAGGCAAAATAACCTACTTCTCCCACGGACGAGAGCAAGTTGCTCAAGTATTGATACTGTGGTTAACGCAGCGATTTCGAATACACGTACACGTTTGCGAATCGCAGCCAATTCGGACTTTCCAACAGACTAATCATAACATTCGTTTTACCACATCCTCACGGGTCGCTTATTACGCACCTTACAGTACTATGTAGCAATGATTCGTGTTTCCGAATTACCTCATCGTGGTCGTCGAACGTGCGGCAGATCGGAACCTGGATATTCAAGGACTGTCGTACGAAACTGTAGATATCAGTCTCCCCGTATTCCAATGATAGATCGCATCTCCATGTAAATTGACGTGCGTACATTTTTTTCTTTTTTCATAATCAACAGAAAAATAAAACAAACCTTGGCATAACAGCTCCATATACCATTTACAGACTGGTAAAAACAACTCTGTATACCGTTACACACTGGTAAAAACAGCTCTCTATACCGTTACAGACTGGTAAAAACAGCTCTGATGAGATTAGGTATGGGTCTGAAGAAAAACAGGAAGAAGGAGGAGGACCGACGAACGGTCAAAGGAAAGAGAAAGAAGGTAGAAACAGTATCGAAAGAATTCTACCGATCGCCAAACGAGGCGGTTTTCTACCGCTGTTGTTACCCGCTTTGGGAGATTTGGAAGCGTTGACAGATGGCGCTGCTGGGGTGATCAAAACAATAAACGATGCGAAAACTGCGAAGAAACAAATGGAAGAAGCGCGACGACACAATCGCGCTATAGAGGGTCGCGGAGTGTATCTCGCGCCGTACAAACGTGGAAAAGGAATGAAGAAGAAAAAAAAAGTCAAAAGAAAGTAAAGAAGATAACTCGACGACGGACGTTGAATTGAAAATCGCCTGTAAAAAATTACCGCATTATCGCGGAGTTTTCATGCGCGATGAAATGCCGAAACAAATGTGGGTAAATGAACGAGGAATAGTGAATCTGGATAGCGGTCATGGTTCAGGAACGCACTGGGTCGCGTATATAAAGCATGATTCGCAAGTCAGTTACTTCGATAGTTTTGGAGATCTTCGACCACCGATCGAATTAATTCGTTATTTCCGACCATCACGTACAATCACAAGATTTATCAAAGTTACAACGAAAGCGTGTGCGGGCAGTTGTGTGAGAAATTTCTGCGAGGAACTCTAATATAGTCCGTCGCAAGAATGTCATACACGTTCACGTTATCGGGAAGAAGTAGCGTGTTATCATCCAAGTACTTCCCGCCTATAGATCTCAACAATGCCGATTACGAACTGGGCCTGCTCGATTTGCAACCTTATTACACGATACCAAACATCAGTTTAAATATCGGTATTGGGATTATGGCTTGGATTATTTTTCAAATAAATCTGATATTAATTCTTTTCCTTAAAAAGCTTTATTTTTACTTTTATTTGAGAGAAGGTATATGTACGAACTGACTGAGCGAACAAAATCAACTGAGAGACCGACAACTGAAAATCGCCTGCTTATATACCTTTTTTGATATGGTCTTCTCCACCAATCAGAGACGGTCATTCATCGCGTTTTACATTGTATACGCGGTACTGGGATCACTAACGGTCAGAGCACGGTGTGTTCTAACGACACCGGCGATGGTATATGGCGGTATCTTTGATATACAGTTTACATCACCGTCGGTGCGTGTTGACGGAACCGGCGGAAACGTAATCTGATATTTTCGAATCTCAGTCCTAAGTAAACTATAGATTAATTTTTGTCCGAGGCTAAAGTTTCTTTTTAAACAATCGGAAACAATAAATTCTATTTCGGCGACGAGGGTAAGGAGATAATCATCCCGGACGGCTCGTACGAACTGGAGGCGATCAACGCTTACTTGAGGCGTGAGATGAGCGCGCGGTATCATTCTCCAGCCAAAGATAACAACAATGTAGAATATCCGCTGATCCTACGAGCGATCAACAACACTATGAAAAGCGAAATTAAAAGCGCATGTAAGATAGATTTTACGAAACCTTACACCGTTGGTCCAATCCTAGGATTCTCTAGGAAACGCATTCTATCACCGAACACGTGGCATGTATCGCACACTTCCGTGAATATCATTAACACGAATATTATTCGAATAGAATGCAACGTAACCACCGGTTCGTACGATAACGGTAAACTGATTCACACGATACATGAATTCACGCCTAACATGTCGCCGGGGTATAAAATATCGGAAACACCGGCACGAGTCATTTACCTTCCGATCGTTACACGATCAATGGACGATTTAACGATTTGCATCGTGGACCAGTCTGGACGTTTGATTGATTTTCGAAACGAAGAAATCACGGTACGGCTGCACGTTCGTCGCACCGTCTCATAACCTTGATATAGCCGTTATGTTAATTCATAATAATAATAATACGATATCGAATACGTCAAACATAAAAAACGGCGCGCCGTTTTGAAATAACAACAACAATAAGGAGAAGAAGAAGACGAGGAAACTAACAGAAAGGTGGAATATCTGCGATCTTTGGGACTCATCGTTACCAAGTAATCGAACTCGCTTCACCGCCATGTCCGACGACATTTTGAACATCTCTGAGGCACCAATCTTCGACAATCGAAAAACTACGATCGACCTGCACACCTACAATCCGTACGCCAACACAACGTTTGGAAACAGCGATGAGATAAGAATACCCATTTCTATACGTGGAGGGAAGACTCAGCCTACCGGGAGGATCGAACAACGTCACGGTGGCTCTAGAGAACAATGCGGTAGCGTTTATTTTCGACGAGATACATTACGAACTGATCGGAGTGGAAATCGATCGGTCCAGAAATGCCGGTACAACGACGACCTTGAAGAATACATCAGTCTAAACATTACGAAGAGCAACGCGCTGTCCAACGCGGGCTGGATATACAGAAACTCTCACCGCAACGCCTACGAATTTGCTAGATTTCAACTTTTGCGTGCCTATGAACACATTGCTAGGATTCTGCGAAGATTACAAACGCGTTGTAATAAATGCTCGGCACGGATTGATTTTGATTCGCGCGCGCAACGACGCTAACGTGTTACGAAGCTGGTCTGACAATGCGAAACCTGTCCTGGATTTGCATAAAATTCAATGGAGAATGCCGCACGTCGCTTTGGATGAAATACACAAGTTGTCGATGCTGCGTATTCTTGAGAGCGAAAGATCGATCAGCACGAGTTTCCATTGGTGGTAACTGTACAAATATCCGATGCTGCAAACAACCACGAAGCACAAAAACCGCGGTACGTGACATTCGCGTTACAAATCGAAAGGAAAAACGATTTAAAGAAAAACTCTACCCAATTCGATTCGTGCTTATTATCCAATATTCGACTTTACTTGAACTCGGAAATGTATCCCTATTTTCGATTGATGCGTATGCTTTTACACAGCAAATTTACAAATTAAAAAATATTTTAAACTTTGTATTACATTTTTTTTATTCATCGTTGACGCCACCACCCTCGTTGTCGTCGTCATCGTTGATGGACAAAACGGACATTGCGCGCTAAACATATATTATAATCAAGCGTTTTTTAAAATAAATTTTTAATTTCATTAATTTTCAAACTCACAATTATTGCACACGCCTCTGTCTTCTCCTCCGTCGTATGGTAAAGGATGCCTCACTCGTCCACGCTTCTTGGCGGTTCGAGGATAACGTAACGTCGTTCGAAGATCGTACGGACAATTCCTGGAGCAAAAGCGATGCTCCAACATGGGTTTGTTCCCGGCTTCCCACCAATAGACGGCTTCCTACGAAATCATCCTCCCTCAGATAATAAAATCCAGCGATCGCGAGCTCCTCCGGCTTAATAAACGGGATCGGCTAATTTTCAAAGCTGCGAAGCCTGTCCTCTTCGCACCGATAATCCATACGTTCCTACGTTCTCTCTCTCCCTCTCTCTCTCTCTCTCTCTCTCTCTACAAAAAGGCGCGATAGAAATAAAAATTAATTGTAACTAAAAAGAAAAGAAAAAAAATGTGTTACCTTTCGATTTCATTAGCCACATCCAAAATACATGAACTTCGCTCAAACAACAATGATAGTGAATCTTCTCTTTCGAAGTTCGCGTCCAGCAATGGAGCCTGCATTGTATGTGGTATTCTTGATACATCGGTTCCGCGATCAATGAATTGAATTTCGGACAGCCGAGATATTCCAAATTGAAACTGCGAACTCCTATTTTATTTAAAATATTTTTTAAATATTTGTACGCGACGACGGGATCCTTGTAGTCTCGAACGAAATTTTTTATAATAGTGCCAATGTCCTCTTGTTGATAATTCTTTTTCCCCTATAAATTTTTAAATAGAATCCCGTGCACGAAATTCGAGACATGCCATGCAGACTTCTGATCGCTTCTGGATAAACCCATGTAGCGAACGCGCAATTCGAATTCAAATAATTCATATTCAGCGGTATGAGCATTTACGATGGCTAATTCTTTACAATTAAATTTGTTGGCTACGAAGAAACCGTCCATATCGACAATAAAATCTATTGCGGGCATCTTAAACGTAAACTTACTTTTTGCAAAATATATGTCTATAGCAACACGCACCTTTCCACTGTACGACAACGATTTAATTTGCTCCGCGTTATGCTTCATCTATTTATTAACATGCACGCACGCGCACTTCACTCTCCCCAACGTCGTAAAAATGCAAGCGCTCCCTCTCTAATCTACCCCTCCCTCTCTCGCTCTCTCACTCTAAAACATTTCCTACAATGTAAAAATGCAAGCGCGATAAAATAACGCCACATGATATTAAATTCAATAAGACAAGAAGACTGCATAGAAATCGTCTCCAAACTCGTTACAAATGCGATGCATTCATCGTGTGCGACGGAAACCGTTGCGAAAAAATGGTTAAACATTATAATTAAAGACATTATTTTATGTCGGATAATATCACTTTAATTAGTATATACTTTCATATATTTTATCATTAAATTAAGAATATATGGTTACTTTTGTTTAAATCAAAACAACTACCGTGAGAACTGTTTCTAGATCAAGATTTAGAAAGGTTTTAACTATTTGTATTGTTCTGCCTCTGTTGCTCTCTCTTTCGATGATTAGAGGAGCTTGCCAGACAAATATTATCTGAAGCAGAACTACATACTAAAGGAGATGATAAAGATCCAACGGCGAGAGAGAAAGAGCCCTGAGAAATTTCTTTGAAATTCTTTTTAACCTCTTTGAAGTAGGTTTGCAACTGAAAGTCTACCAAATGCTCAAAGAGAAGAACGAAACAAACCTGATTGCTGTAACAATGAAGTTTTTGCATGATTAGCTTAAGAAATTAATCAAAAAGATTTCCAAATATGATGATTTGTGTTGGGACAAAAGGTTGGACAGAAGAGGAGCTTGCAAGACCGAGATTGCAGAATCTATAGCCTACGTATTAGCTGCCGTGGGTAAAGTAGATTATTATTTTTTTTTTTTTGAGGACCTGATTACAGGTAGTAGAGGATTCAGTATAAAGTCTTTACAGGAAAGTTGCAAGCAATATGCGCAACAAGTTAATCAGTCAAAGGAAGGCTCATGTTTGGGTAATGCTTTAAAAGGAGAATATGAAAGCTTTGTGAATATATTCCACACATTGAATTTACTGCAGAAGACATTGAAAATATGGGTTCCGGTTCAGTAATAAGAAATCTAAAGTTGAAAAATGTTCTATGCGGAAGTCCTGAAATTGAAGGAAAATTGATATATGAAAAGTATGGCGCAAAAATTAGGTAAGGTGGATCCAGGTGATAATATTATTTATATGATGAATTACAGGAACCATTTTGTACCACTTCTTAGTAATATTGAAAAAGATATAAAGAGAAACATGAAAGTTTCTAGAGAGGAAGCTCGTGGTAATGTGATATAGATTCAAACTCGAACAATATTTCCAAATCTTACGCAACTACGAGATATTAAAAATAACTCACACATACAAAGTGGTCATTCAAGGAGTACAAGTAAGGAAAATCGTGAAATTGGTGCAAGCTCTAGAAAACGTAAACATACTGTTACGGACAAAGATAGTAAGGTACCAAAAAGTGGGCACATTGATATAAATGATACTAGCAATGAGGATTCGGAATTTCTTAATGATTTACAAGATGGATCTAGACGGGATGGAATGAGTAATGCTTATCAACGTATTCCCCATCAATTGATTGGACTTATGTATCAATTAGACTTGTCGATTCTCTGCTTACTAAGGAAGTCCATATATAAACATAAATATCCTTCATTATCGTTAGCGTTTGAAAAGTCTGATATTGATAAGTTTAGTAACATTGTTCTTTGCTACGAGAAGAGGTCTATTAATCTACAAATTGACGGTCTATTAATCACAAATATTATACAGATAATAATATTAGTTATGCTAGATTATTTACTAAAGAAAATCGAAGTTTTTCCAAGAATAATTACCTTAATAGTTTTGTTAAACATATAATCTCTAAGACAGATGATTTATCAAATGATATAGAATACCTTGTTATCTACAGGGTGTTCTACAATTATTTTAACAGCCGAAAAAGAGGGGTAGCTGAGGTCATTTGAAGTAACTTTTTCCTTTGCGAAAATGCAATCTGCGGCTTTGTTTACGAGTTATTAACGAAAAACACTGGCCAATGAGAGGTGACGGTGCGAAAGAGAGAGAGTCCGCAGCACGAGGCTTTGACAGAAGGTCGGGACGGACTCGAGCCGCGTTCGAAGTATTGAACAAGTCACGAAGCGTGAACTTCCCGGATTTTTTTTATTACGTAAAAGTGATATTTTTAAGAAAAACGCTGTTCATCTCTACTTTAGAACGTCTCAAGAATATTTACTAATTTTTCAGACTCGAAATTATACGTAGTTTAACCGTGACAGCCGTTTTAATTTTCTGGTGTGCATGACACCTCGTGTGTACCATATGAAATTTGTATGCAAGATGTACAGTGAAGATTAACGAATGATTTGCAAAGCTGATTTAATAATAAATAACCGCGTTAAGGGACGTAAAGGATTAGTTTATTAGAGAAATATGAAAAATATTATCAGTAAGAAACTCACCCATTTAGTTGAGAATGCATTTGCTGACTCGTATGTACTGACCTCGTACAACTAACAGCTGATCCCAGGTCGGTGGCCGCAATATTCGAGGGATACTGTCGGAGGAACCTCTGGTATGGTTATCAAACATTGATCAGTTAATTAATCACTAATAATCCAAATCACTTGTGGATATTAAGAAAGATCACTGAGACTCGTTCGCGTATAATCGTTTATTCGACGCGTTCGTTCGGAAGTCCACGTTTCACTGCCGAAAAATTCAGGCCTTGACTGTGGGCCCTTGTTGTTCGTCATTCGGCCGTCCGAGGAAATGACACCCTTAAAGCGATTAGAATTTTCGTCTGCTATGCAGACAGTAATAAAAGATAGAAAATATTCCCAGAAAGAAATAAAAGAAGCATTTTTGGATACATTAGTATTTGCAGTTAATCAACCTGATAGAGAAGAAGTGAACAGCATTATCAAAAGTGAAATGGAAAAAAATAGTAAAGTTCACGACGGTTATGTAGCATTACAAATCAGTTGTTCCGTTCTCGTAGAACGTTTCATGCCAATACAACTATCCGCATTTTTCAACCCATAAAACAAGCAATCAGACACTCCACAGCACATCTGCGCCGCACATTTGCTCCGGCACGGAAGAACAAATTCCGTCGAGTTTTCGTCGACCAGGTTTACGACACGGATTCGACAATAGAATAAAGACCTTTTTTACGTCTAGCGACCATCCGGCCTCCAAAACTAATTTTCGGCTATTCCACCAACCATAATGTGTCGTAAACCTAGGATTTCCGAAGGGTCATCTCGAGCCGAGTGCGTAACACGGTACTCGAGGCTACCGTGAGTTGACCTGGAGGAATTTCCGTTGTGTCGTGGAAGGCGGCGGAAACCCTTCGACCGTGTCATAAAACAATCACGTCCTCTCCGAGACCAGTCGCTCTCGGGGAGTTGCTAAAATTTAAAAGGGCACTGATTGGACAAACGTTGCTTTACGATGCTTTATGTTTGTTCCGGCCGAATCGCGGACCGCGGGTCAACGCACGTTCGACATTCGATGTACGCCGTCTCGCCGTTTTTGTCGAATAAACGGCGAGGCGGCAAGACAATAACCCGATCGACGTGCGTTGGCCCGACCGTCAAACGCTCGCCTCGGCCGTTGTAAACACGCGGCGTTTTGCCTTAGGAGGCAATGACCCGGCCTTCGACACCTGACGATGCTTCTCCTTGAACATCGGCCAGGTGTCTATATATACTACCGCAAATTCGATAACGGATGGAATTGTCAACAATTTCAGTGCAGATACCATTACAAGTTTTATTCAGCGCCCTTGCGCCCGTACGAAGCCGAGCTTCATTTTTATAGTCTGTGCGAAGTCGTGCTTCATTTCATACTAAGTTCGAAGCCGTGCTTCAAATTTAACCTCTGAACGGAGCCGTGCTCCAAACATTGTAAACGAGGACTGTGGAGTCCAACAAATAAATCGTTGTCGTCTCCTCACGACTTCTGGCGGTTATTTTTGTGCCGTGCGCAACAATGTTCTTCGCTTTGTTCCGCGTTGTTGCTTAAAAAAGTATTACGATGTTTTACGTTGTTATACATTGTTTTTACGTTGTTTTATATTGTTTTATATTGCTTTACGTTGTGTTACGTTGATTTCTTTGCTTCGCATTGAAGATTTACGTTGTTTTACGTTGCATTACTTTGGTTGCTTCGTTTCGCGTTGTTGTTTATAACAGTATTATGTTGTTTTACGTTATTATACATTGTTTTTACGTTTTTAATATTGTTTTACATTACGATCACATTACGTTGTGTGTTTTTTGGGTCGCAATGATGATTTACGATGTTTTAAGATGCATTACGTTGGTTGCTTTGTTCCGGGTTTTTGTTTAAAACAGTTTTAGCTTCAGATTAAGACTATACGTACGATTTGTCTTCAAATTCTGCCGAAACATACGATTAAGCTTCAAATTTAGAAGATACATTTGATTTAGCCTCAGTCTCAGCTGAAACTCATGATATAGCTTGAAGATCATCCGACACATATGAGTTAGCTTCAATTTAAGACTAAACTTACGAGTAGTCCTCACATTCTGCCGAAACATACGGTTATGTTTCGAATTTTGCAGATATAGTTGTTTTAGCTTCAGATTCAGCCGATACTCATGATATTGCTTCAAAGTCGACCGATACATATGAGTTAGCTTTAATTTGAGACTAAACGAAAGATTTGTCCTCAAATTCTGCCGAGACATACAATTAAGATTCAAATTTAGCACCAGCTGCTGATTTAGATTCAGATTCAGCCGATACTTATGATAGAGCTTTAAAATCAGAAGAAACATACGATTTAGCTTCTAATTCATACTATACGTGCGATTTGTCTTCAGATTGAGCCTAAACATAAGATTAAGCTTCAAATTTAGAAGATACAGCTGATTTAGCTCTAGATTCAGCCGATACTAATAATATAGCTACCAGCTCAGCCGAAACAAATGAGTTAGCTGCAATTTTAGACTAAGCGTACGATTTAGTTTCAATTTCAGTCGATACATAAGACAAAGCGTCAAATTTAGCAGCTACAGCAGATTTAGCCTAAGTCTCAGCACTTCCCTGCTCTTCTCTGCTCTTCTCTGCTCTTCTCTGCTATTCTCTGCTCTTCTGTGCTCTTCTCTGCTCTTCTCTGCTCTTCTCTGCTCCTCTGTGCTCTTCTCTACTCTTCTCTGATCTTCACTGCTCTTCTCTGCTCTTCTCTGCTGCTCAATGCTCATCTCTGCTCTTGTCTGCTCTGCTTTTCTCTGCTCTTCTCTGCTCTGCTCTTCGCTGCTCTTCTCTGCTCTGCTCTGCTCTGCTGTTCTCTGGTCTGCTCTTCTCTGCTCTGCTCTGCTCTCCTCTGCTCTGCTCTTCTCTGCTCTGCTGTGCTCTTCTCTGCTCTTATCTGCCCTGCTCTGCTCTCCTCTGCTCTGCTCTGATCTGCTCTGCTCTCCTCTGCTCGGCTCTGCACTGCGCTTTTCAGCTCTGATCTTCTCTGCTCTTCTGTGCTCTACTCTGCTCTTCCCTGCTCTGCTCTTCTCTGCACTGCTCTTCTCTGCCCTGCTCTGATCTGCCCTGCTCTTCTCTGCTCTGCTCTGATCTTCTCTGCTCTTCTCTGCTCTGCTCTTCTCTGCTCAGCTCTGCACTTCTCTGCTCTGCTCTGCTCTGCTCTGCTCTTCTCTGCCCTGCTGTGCCCTTCTCTGCTCTTCTCTGCTCTGCTCTTCTCTGCTCATCTCTTCTCTGCTCTTATCTGCTCTGCTCTGTTCTTCTTTGCTCTGCTCTGCTCTGCTCTGCTCTGCTCTTCTCTGCCCTGCTGTGCCCTTCTCTGCTCTTCTCTGCTCATCTCTTCTCTGCTCTTCTCTGCTCTTCTCCGCTCTTCTCTGCTCTGCTCTTCTCTGCTCTGCTCTGATCTTCTCTGCTCTCCTCTGCTCTGCACTTCTCTGCTCTTCTCTGCTCTGCTGTTCTCTGCACTGCTCTTCTCAGCACTGCTCTTCTCTGCCCTGCTCTACTCTTCTCTGCACCACTCTGCTCTGCTCTTCTCTGGTCTTCTCTGCTCTGCTCTTCTCTGCTCTTCCCTGCTCTGTTCTTCTCTGCTCTTCCCTGCTCTGTTCTTCTCTGCTCTTCTCTGCTCTTCTCTGCTCTTCTCTTCTCTGCTCTGCTCGGCCTTTCTCTGCTCTGCTTTGCTCTGATCTGCTCTGCTCTTCTCTGCTCTGCTCTGCTCTTCTCTGCTCTGCTCTTCTCTGCTCTGCTCTTCTCTGCTCTGCTCTCCTCTGCTCTGCACTGCTCTTCTCTGCCCTGCTGTGCCCTTCTCTGCTCTTGTCTGCTCTGCTCTTCTCTGCTCATCTCTTCTCTGCTCTTATCTGCTCTGCTCTGTTCTTCTTTGCTCTGCACTGCTCTTCTCTGCTCTTCTCTGCTCTTCTCTGCTCTGCTCTGCTCTTCTCTGCTCTGCTCTGATCTTCTCTGCTCTCCTCTGGTCTGCACTTCTCTGCTCTTCTCTGCTCTGCTCTGCTCTGCTCTTCTCTGCTCTGCTCTTCGCTGCTCTTCTCTGCACTGCTCTGCTCCGCTGTTCTCTGGTCTGCTCTTCTCTGCTCTTCTCCGCTCTTCTCTGCACTGCTCTGCTCTTCTCTGCTCTGCTCTGCTCTGATCTTCTCTGCTCTCCTCTGCTCTGCACTTCTCTGCTCTTCTCTGCTCTGCACTTCTCAGATCTTCTCTGCTCTGCTGTTCTCTGCACTGCTCTTCTCAGCACTGCACTTCTCTGCCCTGCTCTACACTTCTCTGCACCACTCTGCTCTGCTCTTCTCTGGTCTCCTCTGCTCTGCTCTTCTCTGCTCTTCCCTGCTCTGCTCTTCTCTGCTCTTCTCTGCTCTTCTCTGCTCTTCTCTGCTCTTCTCTGCTCTTCTCTTCTCTGCTCTGCTCGGCCTTTCTCTGCTCTGCTTTGCTCTGATCTGCTCTGCTCTTCTCTGCTCTGCTCTGCTCTTCTCTGCTCTGCTCTTCTCTGCTCTGCTCTCCTCTGCTCTGCACTGCTCTTCTCTGCCCTGCTGTGCTCTTCTCTGCTCTTCTCTTCTCTGCTCTGCTCTGCACTTCTCTGCTCTGCTCTGCACTTCTCTGCACTTCTCTGCACTTCTCTGCTCCTCTCTGCTCTGCTCTGCTCTGCTCTGCTCTTCTTCGCTATTCTCTGCTCTGCTCTTCTTCGCTATTCTCTGCTCTGCACTCCTCTGCTCTGCTCTTCTCTGCTCTGCTCTTCTCTGCTCTTCTATGCTCTGCTCTGCTCTGCTCTTCTCTGCTCTGCTCTTCTCTGCTCTTCTCTGCTCTTGTATGCTCTTCTCCGCTCTTCTCAGCTCTTCCCTGCTCTTCCCTGCTCTTCTCTGCACTCCTCTGGTCTTCTCTGCTCTTCTCTTCTCTGCTCTGCTCTGCCCTTCTCTGCTCTTCTCTGCTCTGCTCTGATCTTCTCTGCTCTTCTCTGCTCTGCACTGCTCTGCTCTGCTCTTCACTTCTCTGAACTTCTCTGCTCTGGTCTGCTCTAATCTGCTCTTCACTGCTTTGATCTGCTCTTCTCTGCTCTGCTCTGCTGTGCTCTGCTCTTCTCTGCCCTGCTGTGCTCTGCTCTTCTCAGCACTGCTCTACTCTTCTGTGCTCTGCTCTGTTCTTCTCTGCTCTGCTCTGCTATTCTCTGCTCATCTCTGCTCTTCTCTAATCTTCTCTGCTGCTCTCTGGTCTGCCCTTCTCTGATCTGCTCCCCTCTACACTGCTCTGCTCTGTTCTTCTTTGCTCTGCTCTGCTCTGCTCTTCTCTTCTGTTCTCTGCTCTGCTCTTCTCTGCTCTTCTCTGCTCTGCACTGTTCTGCTCTGCTCTTCTCTTCACTGCTCTTCTCTGCTCTGTTCTTCTTTGCTCTGCTCTCCTCTGCTCTTCTCTGCTCTGCTCTGCTCTGCACTGCACTGCTCTGCTCTGCTCTTCTCTGCTCTGTTCTTCTTTCCTCTGCTCTGGACTGCTCTTCTCTGCTCTGCTCTGTTCTGCTCTACTCTGCTCTGCTCTGATCTGTCTGCTCTTCTCTGCTCTGGTCTGCTCTGCTGTGCTCTCCACTGCTATGCTGTGCTCTTCTCTGCCCTGCTCTGCTCTGTTCTGCTCTGCTCTGCTCTTCTCTGATCTGCTCTTCTCTGCTCTTCTCTGCTCTTCTCTGCTCTTCTGTGCTCTGCTCTGCTCTGCTCTTCTCTGCCCATCTCTGCTCTACTCTGCCCTGCTCTGATCTGCTCTGCTCTCCTCTGCTCTGCCCTTTTCTGCTCTGCTCTTCTCTGATGTGCTGGGCCCTTCTCTGCTGTGATCTGCTCTGCTCTTCTCTGCTCTGCTCTGCACTGCTCTGCTCTGCTGTGCTCTTCCCTGCTCTGCTCTTCTCTGCTCTGCTCGGCCCTTCTCTGCTCTGCTCTGACCTGCTCTGCTCTTCTCTGCTCTGCTCTGCTATTCTCTGCACTGCTATTCTCTGCACTGCTCTAAAGTCCTCTGCTCTGCTCTGGTCTGCTCTGTTCTGTTGTACTCTGCACTTCTCTGCTCTGCACTGCTCTTCTCAGCTCTTCTCTGCTCTGCTCTGCTCTTCCATGCACTGTTCTGTTCTGCTCTGCTCTTCTCTGCTCTGCACTTCTCTGCTCTGCTCTGCTCTGCTCTTCTCTGCGCTGTTCTGCTCTGCTCTGTTCTGTCTGCTCTTCTCTGTTCGTCTCTGCTCTCCTCTGCTTTCCTCTGCTCTTGTCTGCTCTTCTCTGCTCTGCTCTGCTCTTCACTTCTCTGCTCTTCTCTGCTCTGGTCTGCTCTAATCTGCTCTGATCTGCTCTTCACTGCTCTTCTCAGCTCTGCTCTTCACTGCTCTTCTCAGCTCTGCTCTACTCTTCTGTGCACTGCTCTGTTCTTCTCTGCTCTGCTCTGCTCTTTTCTGCTCATCTCTGCTCTTCTCTGCTCTTCTCTGCTGTTCTCTGGTCTGCCCTTCTCTGATCTGCTCCCCTCTACTCTGCTCTGCTCTTCTCTGCTCTGCTCTGCTCTGCTCTTCTCTGCTCTGCTCTGCTCTTCTCTGCTCTGCTCTTCTCTGCTCTTCTCTGCTCTTCTCTGCTCTTCTCTGCTCTTGTATGCTCTTCTCCGCTCTTCTCAGCTCTTCCCTGCTCTTCTCTGCACTCCTCTGCTCTTCTCTGTCTCTTCTCTTCTCTGCTCTGCTCTGCACTTCTCTGCTCTGCTCTGCTCTGCTCTGCACTTCTCTGCACTTCTCTGCTCCTCTCTGCTCTGCTCTGCTCTGCTCTGCTCTGCTCTGCTCTGATCTGCTCTGCTCTTCTCTGCTTTGCACTGCTCTGCTCTGCTCTGCTCTGCTCTGCTCTGCTCTTCTCTGATCTTCTCTGCTCTTGTATGCTCTTCTCCGCTCTTCTCAGCTCTTCCCTGCTCTTCTCTGCACTCCTCTGCTCTTCTCTGTCTCTTCTCTTCTCTGCTCTGCTCTGCACTTCTCTGCTCTGCTCTGCTCTGCTCTGCACTTCTCTGCACTTCTCTGCTCCTCTCTGCTCTGCTCTGCTCTGCTCTGCTCTTCTCTGCTCTTGTATGCTCTTCTCCGCTCTTCTCAGCTCTTCCCTGCTCTTCCTTGCTCTTCTCTGCACTCCTCTGGTCTTCTCTGCTCTTCTCTTCTCTGCTCTGCTCTGCTCTGCCCTTCTCTGCTCTTCTCTGCTCTGCTCTGCTCTTCTCCGCTCTTCTCTGCTCTGCTCTTCTCTGTTCTTCTCTGCTCTCATCTGCTCTTCTCTGCTCTTCTCAGCTCTTCTCTGCTCTTCTCTGCTCTGCTCTTCTCTGCACTTCTCTGCTCTGCTCTTCTCTGCTCTGATCTACTCTGCTCTGCTCTGGTCTGCTCTGCTCTTCTCTGGTCTGCTGACCTCTGGTCTGATCTGGTATGCTGTTCTCTGCTCTGCTCTGCTCTGCTCTGCAGTTCTCTGCTCTGCTCTTCTCTGATCTTCTCTGCTCTGCTCTTCTCTGCCCTGCTCTGCTCTGCTCTTCTCTGCGCTGCTCTGCTCTGATTTGCTCTGCTCTGCTCTGCTCTGCTCTGCTCAGCTCTTCTCTGCTCTGCTCTTCTCCGCTCTTCTCTGCTCTGCTCGGCTCTTCTCTGCTCTGCTCTTCTCCGCTCGGGGCAGACCAGATAACTGCAGCCCATAAAAATTCAACGAATAACAGTTATCTTGTCTGCCCCGGGGCTCGCGATTCTCTAAAGGAAAAACAAACTGATCTGTGGGAAACCACGCGTCAGTCCTCGGCCACTTACCCGGCAATATATATATTTTGTCTGCGATCCAGGAAACCAAACACTATTGGGGCCTCGAGTGCCTGGTCGTGTGTATTTCGTCAGTCGAAGGCGCGACACAATCGCCGCTCGCACTCAACATAATTTACTACAAACGCACAACTGTTTCTTTCTCTTAGTACGACATTGACAGTATGCATCGTTAGCCCGTCGACCGGATTTATGGCCATAGAAAACGAATTATGTTTTTTCCCCAATTCATGCGACTGTCCGCTGTGGGTCCTAACGGCAGACCAGACCACCCGCGGGCCACGTGAAAATATTGGAAATGCGGTCTAATTATCATAATACAAAATATTTAATTTTATTGATTGAAACTACTGAAAATTTAAATATTCTAATTTTAAAAGTCCAATTTTAAATTAGTTTTAAAATAAATTTATCCAGTTAAGTTAAATTATATTACAACAAAGTAATAAAATTGTTATGAAATACAAATCATTTAATTTTACTGATTAATTTTAATAAAACTTTAAATCTTCAATTATCATAAATCTAAACTTAATTCTTTACACGACTTTAATACTTTATATGACAATGAACCATTATTTATTTCATTTATTATTGAATACCCTAAACTAACCAATTCAATTTGATGTAGAATAAATGAATAAATATATTTAAAAGTATGAAATAATAATGTCCGTAAAAAAGAAAAGAAAAAAAAATTCCAATAAAAAATGTAACAACTAACAATGCCAAAGTTAGGATTTTCTTCCAACATAAACTCATCAATTCAGTATTAATAATTATTATGATACATAACAGAAATATTAAATTAACTCTTTTACTTTCGAGATAATTAAAAACACTAACTTTATTTTAATTAACCCTGATACAAAAAGTACGAAAAAATCACTTTTACTTATACTAATATTACTTTCTTCTTCTACAACACACGCACACACATTTTAAAATCATTAAATTTATTCGTAAATAAATACTATAACTTATAATCATGTAATTCCTTTTTTCAAATATATTAAATTAAGAAATCAATAATATTTATAATTTGTGCAAATAATAAAATTTTCCTCATTCAGAATCCTTTCAATGTAAATGAAACACTTATTGTTAAACTAAAATTTTAATGAAAACATTTTCCCATACTTTTACAACGTTACGATTTATTCCATTTATAATGAAATTGGCGGGCAATTTGTACGGTTCACATAAATTTATTCAACCTAGATAATTATTAAAATTTACTATCGAGATAACTGAAGCCCCTAAAAATTCTTAAAATTAACGAATAACAGCAGTTTAACTGTTGGTGCTGGCGCACTAAATTTATCATTATTTAATTTAAATTTCTTATTCAAACTTTCATGTAATATTAAAAATTAATCTCTACTTTTCACTCGTATGAAAACTATTTAAATTTTTAGATGAATTCATAAATTGTATGTATGAAAAATATTCTATAGCCAATTTTTTAGCCGCAGTTAAAATAATATATATATATATATATATATATATATATATATATATATTCTCACTCCAACAAAGCAAATTAATTCATAATTAACAGTTCAATATAATTCAATCAAATGAACCTAAATAAAATAAATGATATTATTACAATCATAGTACTAATTAGCTATAACTCAATTATTTATTTCTACGAAAATTACCCCGTAACTGTATATTAGAAATCAAATTCAATTATTCAATTAGATAATTTCATATCTCTCGAACCGAAATCAAAATAAAAATTAAATTCAACTCTATTATAAATTAATCCCACATTAGTAATCAACATAAAATTCATCTTAAATAAGTCTAAACTCTAATATATAATATTATATTTTTTAAATAATAGATACGTATACAATAAATTTTGTATTATTTTACTTCGTGATAGTCAGAGATAACCACAGCTTGCAACGGGGTTGAAATTTTGCGCAGCTAGGTTTTTGATGACCGGTGGGCCGTATTGCTATGCAACAAATCGTTGCTACTTGTATTGTCATCGTTATCATTTGCAAGTGTTCAATTAAAATGGAAAGATTGAACGGCTTACTGCAGGTTATGATTCGAAATGGTTGCAACGGCACAGTGACTGGCTCACATTATTTAATTAATAATATCAATTTATTTAGATCGAACGGTATAGTACTCATTTGAAAAACCTGTAAGGACAATTTTGGCCATCTTGAATCGGCTACGCTCTTTGCAGAAGATTGAAGAGAAAACGTTTGTTGCAAACAAATGCAGAATACATATTGAAATGATATCTGCAGTGGGCCCTCACCGTGGGAGGGAATGAATTGTCGGACGCGGAAATTGTAACCTTCCCATCTGCGTGCCGTACGCGGCCGGGTCTCAAGGACCGCTCGTAAAAGCAACGAGTTCCAGATCCTCGGCCTTCTAATTTCTTTCTTTAGGGACACACGAAGGCAATCAGCTTTCTTTACGACAATAATCCTAAAATTTTCTTTCGACCCCATCTGTTCGTCAAACAATACGAACATCCGTCCATACAACCGGGAAAGCATTTGTACGTGACGAAGATCCCAAAAAAGGAAGGGATATCTCGATGTCAGTGTTTTCGATGATACAGAAATTTACGTGAAATATAAATGACGTATAAATGACACTAATCAGCCACTTCGACCCGTCGATTTTGTTTTGCAACTTCATTCTAATGATTGAATATGGACTACAGCATATGTCAATATCATAAAAATCCAAGAAATGGAAGTACAAAAGCGAGAAAGCGAAAAAATGTATTTCCAGCATTAATGAGAACTTTTGCTCTTACCATTTAAATTATATCGAAACATATTACCGAAATCATAGTAACGAAACAAAATGCTCACTTACCTCTCCTTCATAATTTTTCTTTTGCTGTATCTTGGTGTGGTCAAGGTCAGTTTTTTCGATGCACCCCCCTTCATACGTCTAAACAATTGGGAAGAAACCACATCCTCCCAATTCATTGAATTCACAACCTTTGGCATCGTTTCGCTACACTTTTGAAATTGTTAAATTTATCTGTTTCTATTGTTTACAATGAAATGTAGTAGAATAATGCCGAATAGAGTAGAATATAAAAGTAGAATCAAAAATAATAGAATTGAATAAAATAAAATAGAATGAAGTAGAATGAAATAGAATGAAATAGAAAAAATCTAAAATTATAAGAAATAAACATCGCGCGCTTTGCACTCCTAGACCGTATCACTTGGAGAACAAATCACGACTGAACGCGACGTAAAAACGCAGAGAACAGCTGAATGCGAGTCACGTTACGATACTACTAATACATGTAGCTTTATCGCCTACGAAAGTGTAAACAAATCATTTTCGAACTGCAAACAGCGGTAGCGGGAAATTCGAAATAGGGAAAGCAACCGTTGTGTGGGATCATGATTTGGACCAGGGTATGCTTGCGATGCTACCATTGGACATTGCCATTGGCAGACAACCAATGATATTTTTTGAACCATTGGCAGACAACCAATGATACTATTTCAACCATTGGCAGACAACCAATGATATTATTTGAACCATTGGCAGACAACCAATGATACTATTTGAACCATTGGCAGACAACCAATCATACTATTTCAACCATTGGCGCATCATGTAGTCCCATTTTGAAATTCCCCCCACCACAAACACGGCTCCGAGACCGACACTGGGCCTAACTTCGAGCTGCGAAGGGTCGCAGTTTCATTCAACTCTTGGAGGAGTAAGAAACCACGAAGAAATTGCAAGTAAGTACATACTAATATATAAACTATGTATGTGGCATTAGAATTTCAAAGTTTTGAAACGTTTGCGTACCACGAGCCACTTTCGCGCTCTTCAGATTTTGGGTTGAGAAAAGCCAGGGCATATACATGTAGTATATTTTTCGTTAAATATAAGTTAAAATATTAGTTATGTAATCGAAGGAGCGCGATCGCGCTCTTTGGCGTTTTTCGATCCTGTTTTTTTAGAACCATCTGGTATGCAAACGATTCAATTGATTTTATTTCGAATTTATAACGCGATAAAATTTAGTATTATGGAAATTTGTTCTAGTAATTGTGTAGCAATTTATTTTAATAATATTTTTTTTTTCAGAAATATGGAACGAGAAGTCGAACAAAAAATGCAGGAAATGCAGCTAGAAGAAGAAAACGCATCCGCCGGATCAGCAGCGGCGAACACCGCCGCAGCATCAACGGTGACCTCAGCAGCGGCGAACACCGCCGCAGCATCAACGGCGACCTCAGCAGCGGCGAACACCGCCGCAGCATCAACGGCGACCTCAGCAGCGACGGACACCTCCGCCGCGAACGAGTCGCTGGACTCAATACTAGCGCGGCAGCGAGAAATCGCTGCCGCGTACGAGTCCGGGAGGGCTGTAAGTATATGCAATATAAGTGTGCACAACAGAATGTATGTTTATAATATATATATTTCTAATTCTGCTGTTATGTTACAGTCCCAGTGGAGGAACATATTGGGCCAATTGGCCAGAGGGGTAGCCAGGCCTAACCTGGCAAACCTGGTGGCGGCCAATGTAAGTAAATGAAAAATACTTTTATATATAATATACTATAGTAATATGTATAGTAACAAATTATAATAATAATATATACTTATACGTTGCAGAGAGAGCTCAAAAAACTGTTCAAAACAACTATTTATGGCCCTCAAAAAAGGGGCAAAGAACGAAAAGGAAAAGGAGGAAGAGGAGGAAGAGGAGGGAGAGGAGGAAGAGGAGGAAGAGGAGGAAGAGGAGGAAGAGGAGGAAGAGGAGGAAGAGGAGGACGAGGAGGGGGAGGAGGGGGGAGTTGTAAATACGTTTTGAATTTTTATTAATTAATAAAAGGATCGTTTTATCATGTCTGTTGTTCATTTTATTTACGAATTGCTCCATCACCATCAGTTTTTTAAATAAACGAACTACATTTAAATTATTTGTTTACTTCGCATTATCTACATATCACATCCTATCCCACTAGCACTGTCCGACAAAATCAAACTTTTTTTCTGATTTCCTATAATTATTCATCCTTACGTTTTTATTATTCTTAGTTTATTATAGTATAATGAATCATTCTATAAAAATTATAAATACATGTCTTATTAAATTATTATTATTATAAAAAAGTCTATTATTATTTTAATATATATTATTATATATTAAAATTCCTACATCACCTACCCGATTACTCGACGAGCGTTCTTGCTGCAACTGCCGCGCCGCTCACGACTGCCCCGCACGCCACCTTCCCCTGGTCAAGTAACCTAGCGCGCGGCAGAATATCTTCGTGACAACTGTTCGTTTCAAGCAAGATGGACGTGCCTATATTCGAGTAAGCAGTTCGAGAGTTGGATATATCGATTCAGAAAAGTCTAAGCTGGGGGGCTTCGGATGTAGAAAGGACCATTTTTTTATTATTGTTCAGATATTTACAGTATTCGACGAGCGTTCTTGCTGCAACTGCTGCGCCGCTCACGACTGCCCCGCACGCCAATAACCTACTTCCCCCACGGACGAGAGCAAGTTGCTCAAGTATTGATACTTTGGTTGACGCAGCGATTTCGAATACACGGACACGTTTGCGAATCGCAGCCAATTCGGACTCTCCAACAGACTAATCATAACGTTCGTTTTACCACATCCTCACGGGCCGCTTATCACGCACCGTATACTACTCGGTAGCAATGATCCGTGTTTCCGAATTATCACATCGTGATCGTCGAACGTGCGGCAGGTCGGAACCCGGACATTCAAGGACTGTCGTACGAAACTGTAGATATCAGTCTCCCCGTATTCCAATGATAGAGCGCATCTCCATGTAAACTGACGTACGTACATTTTTTCTTTTTTCATAATCAACAGAAAAATAAAACAAACCTTGACATAACAGCTCCATATACCATTTACAGACTGGTAAAAACAGCTCTGTATACCGTTACACACTGGTAACAACAGCTCTGTATACCGTTACAGATTGGTAAAAACAGCTCTGATAAGATTAGGTATGGGTTTGAAGAAGAAGAAGAAGAAGAAGGAGGAAGACCGACGAACGGTCAAAGGAAAAAGAAAGAAGGTAGAAACAGTATCGAATGAATTCTACCTATCATCAAACGAGGCGGTTTTCTACCGCTGTTATTACCCGCTTTGGGAGCTTCGGAAGCGTTGACAGATGGCGCTGCGCTGGGATGATCAAAACAATAAACGATGTGAATGCTGCGAAGAAACAATTGGAGGAAGCGCGACGACACAATCGCGCTATGGAGGGTCGCGGAGTGTATCTCGCGCCGTACAAACGTGGAAAAGGAATTAAGAAGAAAAAAAAAAGTCAAAAGAAAGGAAAAAAGATAACTCGACGACGGACGTTGAATTGAAAATCGCCTGTAAAAGATTATCGCATTTTCGCGGAGTTTTCATGCGCGATGAATTGCCGAAACAAATATGGGTAAACGAACGAGGAATAGTGAATCTGGACAGCGGTCATGGTTCAGGAACGCACTGGGTGGCGTATATAAAGCATGATTCGCGAGTCAGTTACTTCGATAGTTTTGGAGATCTTCGACCACCGATCGAATTGATTCATTATTTCCGACCATCACGTACAATCACAATATTTATCAAAGATACAACGAAAGCGTGTGCGGACAATTGTGTGTGAAATTTCTGCGAGGAACTCTAATATAGTCCGTCGCAAGGATGTCAGACACGTTCACGTTATCGGGAAGAAGTAGCGTGTTATCGTCCAAGTACTTCCCGCCTATAGATCTCAACAATGCCGATTACGAACTGGGCCTGCTCGATTTGCAAACTTATTACAAGATACCAAACATCAGTTCAAATATCGGTATTGGGATTAAGGCTTGGATTATTTCTCAAATAAATATGATATTAATTCTTTTTCTTAAAAAGCTTCATTTTTACTTTTATTTGAGAGAAGGTATATGTACGAACTGACTGAGCGACCAAAATCAACTGAGAGACCGGCAACTGAAAATCGCCTGCTTATATACCTTTTTTGGCGTGGTCTTCTCCACCAATCAGAGACGGTCATTCATCGCGTCGTACATTGTATACGCGGTACTGGGATCACTAACGGTCAGAGCACGATGTGTTCTTACAACACCGGCGATGGTATATGGCGATATCTTTGATGTACAGTTTACATCACCGTCGGTGCGCGCTGACGGAACCAGCGGAAACGTAATCTGATATTTTCGAATCTCAGTCCTAAGTAAACTATAGATTAATTTTTGTCCGAGGCTAAAGTTTTTTTTCAATACGCCCCCTCAAAAATTAAACAAAAGAAAAATACAAGATTAACATGCAACCAATAAAAATATGTATATTTATCAACTAAATATGTTCTCTCTTTTGGGAAATACAATATGGTCCAACATTTGTTGCTAAGGGTCAAGGGAAACCCAGAAAAACCTGACCAGACCATTTACTTCTTATAATAATTGAAAAATGAGAAAAAAAATTCTATTATTGTACGCCTATTCCAATTTTCATTTGGATGAACTTCTGTCCTGGAAGGCTTGGTTAGCATATCTGCCAATTGATGACCTGTTGGAATATATTTTAATATTACCACTTTATTCTCTACCTGCTCTCTGGTAAAGTGATATTTAATATCGATATGTTTTGATATTTTGTGACTAGAGTTGGGTTGTTTGCAATACTAATACCACCTTTATTGTCTTCATAGATTACAATGGATTCTGATATATTTACGTTGATACTGGTTGCTAAAGATTTTAACCATAATGCTTCTTTAACTGCTTCAAATAAAGCCATGTATTCAGCCTCAGTCGAAGAGGCCGCGACTGATGATTGCTTTTTCGTATTCCAACTAATTGTATATTTTTCGAGCAATTTAAATATATAACCTGTTGTGCTTTTTCTATCGTACATATCGTTTCCATCCCAATCTGAATCAGCATACCCTGCTGTCTATCAAGATGTTATCATATGTACCTCTTGTGTACGTTAGTTTGATATCTTTCGTGCCTTTCAAATATCTTAAAACTCTTTTAAGACAAATCCATAATTCCTTATTTCTTTTATTTGTGAATCTGCTCAAAATGCTCACAGCTACACATAGATCAGGTCGCGTACAGATCATAATATACATCAAACAACCAATAACATTTCGACAAGGTGCCTCATATTGTTCGTCTGAATTCAGGGCTTCATAATTAAGCTTACTTTCAAGTGGAGTATTTATGGGTTTACAATTATCCATATTAAATTTCTTCAATACTTTTCTAATATAAGTACTTTGGTCTAGAGTTATATTTTCTCCAGTCCTTTCAATTCTAATGAAACTGTTCATTACCTGTTCATTAAGTAGTCTTTGAAATTATTCATCGTTACGATATTAGCTGTCGCAACTACCAAATGATCGACATACAAAACTACATAGATATTTTTAGAAATATCTCCTTTATCTAAAATATAAGTACAACGGTCAACTGGGAAATTTTGAAAATCTTTTTCTTTAAGAGCCTTTTCGAATTCTTCAAACCAGCATCTTGCTGCTTGTTTTAATCCATACAAAGCTTTATTTAATTTACAAACTTGATTCTGTTTGTTTTCAATTCCCTCAGGTACTCTCATATAAATGTCCTCTTTTAATATACCGTTTAAAAATGCGGTTTCTACATCCATATGATGGATTAATAAATTAAATTGATTAGCATAAGCAATTATAAATCTGAAACTTGAAATACTAAATACTTTTGGCTAAACCCTTTTGCAACCAGCCGAGCTTTATATCTTAATGGGTTTACAAATTCATCATCTTTTATCGTAAATACCCATTTACAATTTATTATATTTCTATTGCTAGGCCTTGGTACTAATGTCCAAGTTTTATTCACCATAAGAGAATTAATTTCTTCTCTAACAGCTTGTTCCCATTGTTCCCTATTATTTCTGTTATTTATTTCCTGATATGATGCAGGAGTTTCATAAACTACCGATTGTGCACACATCATGTAATCAATCGGCATGTCCGCATCATATGAAATGTGCGGTTTCCTTCTAATCCTATCACTCCTTCTTGGTTCTGATAACATTCTTTTACTGCTATTTGTATTTTCTGTATTTGTACTGTTCTGAGAAGAAGACCTATCTACTGTTATTTCAATATTATCATTATGGAATTTTTCATTGATTCTGTTTGGATTTATACTCTCTAGTTTATCTGTTTTTCCATCAACAGACTTACTAGGTTCACCCACTGATTTTGACTTTACGTCAGAAACATCAGTTTTATTTCCGATATTTTCCGAACTTAAACTATCTGGTTTGCCATTATCAGATTTCTTTAATTCCTTTATTGAGTTTGACATTACGTCAGAAATTTCAATTTTATTTTGAGATTTTTCACAACTAATCTCTTTAACATTCGCTACCGGCCTTGACTTTAGGAAATTAACTTCGTCAAATATTGTATCCCTGACAACGAAATACTTTTCCTTTTCACGTCCCACACTCTATACCCGTTTGTTTCATAGCCTGCTAGTATTCCTTTCCATGACTTTTCGTTAAATTTGGTTTTACTAGTTTTATCATGCACATATACTGTAGAACCAAATATTCTTAAATATTTTATTTGTGGAAGGAGTGATTGGACCGCACACGTCCGAATGTACTATAAACAAAGGTCTTTTTACATGATCTTTATCTTTTTCCTTTTTAAATGGCAATCGTGCTTGTTTTCCATTAGTGCAAGCTTCGCATAAGTTATTATTTGGTATTATTTTATTTACCAATTTGACATTGCTACTCATTCCTTTATTTCTTAACTCAAAGAATTTACTTTTTCCAATATGTCCCAAGCGTTCATGCCATAGTTCAAAATTACCTTTGATAATACTGTTCATTTGGACTGAGTTTACTTGTTCATGCTTTATTTTAAAATCTATTGTAACAAGATTGTTCGAGAACTTACCCCTGATGATCACCTTACCGGATTTAAAAATCTGTACACCTTGTTTATCAAATACAATCGTATTACCCATACTTCGCATCTTCGATACAGAGAGCAAATTATATGGTACTTCCGGCGAATATACGGCGTCCTTCAATTCTCCTGCGACTCCTGTGTCACCTATTTTCGCTATTTTTATAGTCCATGGTTCTCTTGTGGTAGTGACAATCCTTCTTTATATGTCCTTTTCTTCCACACTGGTAACATTTTGTCACATGTGTTGCTTTTGTCTTCATGTGTTCGTAGACGTTTTATTTCGTATTTTAATATTTCCACGTTTTTTTGTTTTTATAGGAAAGTCTTGATTAGTGAATCTCCTTTTATTATTATTTTGTTTAATTGCCTGGAGAATCTTTATACTTGAATCGGCATTCTCATTTAACAATTTCTTCTTTATCTCTTCCCACTTTCCTGATGCTGCTCTCAATTCAGTGATTAGGCCATCAAATGTCGTGAAGTGTCTCATCAATGGGGTATCACTTTGCAATTTTATACTCAGTAATTTCTTTTGCAGAGCCAGTTGAGTGGCGAGACTTTTTCGCTCGTACAGATTGTCCAAGTTCTTGAAGATTTCTCTCGCACTGTTTTCTGGTTTCATGAAACATAGTAACGAGTCTGCCAGATACTCTATAATTGTGCCTTTAACAGTTCGTTCTGCTTTATCCCACTTCTCCGTCTTATTCAGTGGTGGTTCATCGTCGATTACGTGTATAATGGTTAGTTCTGTCAGCACAGCATGTACACGGAATTTCCAGACACTGTATCGTTCACGATCGAACACATTAATGTTTCGTTTTATACACGCACTTTCCATTGTTCTAAATCACATAATAAGTATTTTCAGTATCTGTTTATGACACTAGAACGTTACACGTTGTGGCGGCTACCTCCAGACCTGCCAGCAAATGGCTCCTCTTCCCGCTAGTAACCTATCCGCCTCGATTCCTATATATACAGAGACTTCGTCTTTCCTACCGCCACGTCTAAGGCAAGGGCCCGCTAGGATAGTGTAGGGTTCAGTGTGAAATTAAATACTCCAGGTTCCCTACTATACATGTGCACACTTCGAGGTTCAGAGGTGGAGAGCCACGAGGAGGAAAATGTGCTCCTCGTGATGGCGGCAGAGAGCCGCCGCGCCTGCGCCATGCGCAGGCGGTCGGAGTGGTGGAACCACATCCCCACAGACTCCCCCCCCCCCCCCCCCCGAGTGTGAACGTACTCATTTTATTAATCAAAAATATAAAAATTTTTACATCTTATGGAGTACTAATTCTACCGGGACAATGTCCCGAACGCTTATAATTAACTTATGGACTACTATATACATTGAAATTTACATTTTGGTGGTCGGCGCGAATCTCACTCTGCGTGAGAAAGTCCTGGTCGCTGGACCAGGGTCTCCCACACACCCATGAGAGGTGGTGGAATTCGGCGCTGTTCAAAATTAATATATACACACGATATATCATCACTCGGAGACGGAGGCAGCAAATTCGGACGTGCCCCTCTCTTTCCGAAAGCCGGCGGAGGTGCCGAAAAAGATGAAAAAGAAGAAGAAGGAAAGACAACAGGCGCAACAGACGACACAGACGACGCAGGAGACACCGGAGGAGCCGAGAAATGCGAGCCCAGAAGACGAGGACACGACCGTGGCAGCCCTCAGAGCCAGCGCCGCCAAGGCGTATAAGCAGCTGGCAAACGAAATTACGCTGCCAGGAAACGACATCCCGTCCACTGTGGTGCACGCCCTGTGCTCACAGGCTGCTAAGCTGAACGACATATTAATTAAAGCACTCGTTAACAGCAGCAGACTCGAGGGACGTCTTGAGGCCGTCCAGGCTGAATCGAAGGAGTGCAAGCGCTCCTGCCAGGCACTCCAAGACAAAGCCGTCGCCGTCGCCGCCGCCGCCGCTGCCGTCACCGCCAAGAAGCCGACCACGTACGCCGAACGCGTCGGCGTCAGGTCCGCCGCGGCAGCCAGGTCCACGCAGAAGCAGGACCCCCCGAAAGTGGTGATCATCACGCCGATGGACACCACAAAATACGAGGACAGCTCGAAGACAAAGGAGGCGGTCTTCGAGCTGGTCTCGCCAAGAGCGGACGGCCTGCAGATCAGGGGCGTCCGCAGGGTTCAGGGCTCGGGTATCGCGCTGGTCACGTCGAAAAACACCGACGTGACATCTTTAATGGCGAATCAAAAGCTAAAAGCAGCTGGTTTCACCGTAGGTGCTCCGGCCAAACGGAACCCGCGAATCATCGTTTTCGATGTCCCGCGGGTCCAGGAGGATCCCAAGGAGACAACGACAGCGATCCTGCAGCAAAATCTCACCAAGGAGGAAGCGGCCAGCCTCTCCAAGGAGTTAAACCTCGTATACAGGAGCGGCGACAAGAATAGAGACCGCTGCAACCTCATCTTTGAGGTTTCCAAACGTGCTCGGGACCTCCTAGTGGCTAAGGAGAGGCTGTATGTGGGCTGGAGCTGCTGCAGGGTCCGGGACCACATCAGCGTGACCAGGTGCTACAAGTGCCAGGGATTCGGCCACCCCGCGAAGTTCTGCAAAGCGGAAAAAGAGACCTGCGGCCACTGCGCGGAGACGGGGCACGGAATCAAGACGTGCCCGAAAAAGGAGAAACCGGCCACCTGCGTCAACTGTGTCAGGGGTAAGAAACCCGCCTCCCACCTCGTGACAAGCAAGGACTGCCCCGCGTACATAGCTGCCATTAATCAGTCGCTCTCTCGAACTGACTATGGTTGTTAGGCCCCCACCCAATAATATCCCCGACATTAGGATACTGCAGCTGAACATGAGACGTTCGGCTGCAGTTACCGGAGAGGTCCGCGAGCTTATCGCCCAGAAGCGGCTAGACGTCCTGCTATTGCAGGAGGCATACGTCAGCCAACTGGGCGCGCGATATAAAATTAGCGGTCTAGGGTCCGGAGTGAGGTTGGCAGCAGCCGAACCACAACCCCCGTGGGCGGCTGTTGCGGTCTGCAACCCCAACTTCGATATGGTCTTCGTCTCGCAGCTCAGCAACTCCCACTGCGTCTGTGCGGAAGTGCTAGCACCCGGCTTTTCATTTTACGCGGTGTCGTGCTATTTTCAGCACAGCGACGAAATTGGAAAGCACCTCAGCCACCTCGAGAAGGTGTTCTGCGCACTGAGGGGGAAGAGACTCCTAGTTTCGACAGACGCCAACGCGCAATCCTCGCTCTGGAGCCCTCGGGGCACAGACGAGAAAGGAGCTCAATTCGAGACTCTGATCGCAGCGTTTGGCATGAACGTTGTGAACGACGCAGCTCAACCACCAACCTTCTGGACGCCAACGGGCTCGTCTTACATCGACGTGACCCTGGCGTCACCCTCCATGTCTCCGTTCATCAGGAGCTGGACAGTAAGAAGTGCGTGGACGACCAGCGACCACAACGCTGTTGACATCAGGCTGCAGGCACCTAGAGCCGCGACGGGGAATCGCAGCGTCGCAAACTCTCGGTTCGACACCCGTCGAGCCGACTGGGAGCGATTCTTCGAGACCCTGTCCGATCTTTCACGGTCGAGGCTCGAAGTCCTGAGCCTGGAGTCAGCGGAGGAAACAATAGGGATGGCTGAAACGCTCACAGACATCATTAAAGATGCCTGCACCGCGTCGATGCCAATAAAGCGTAGGTTTAGGAAGTCCAACCCATGGTGGACGAAAGAGCTCACAGTCATGAAGAAGGCTGTCTACCGACGGAGACGTGCCTTCCAGAGGGAAAGAGATGAGTCCTCACGCCTCCAAAAACTGCTGGAGTACCGCACTTCGTTGCGGAACTACAGCAGAGAGGTGAAGAGGGCGAAACTCGAAAGTTGGCGAAACTTTGTATCGTCGTACGGGAACACGGAGCCTTGGGGCATCGTGTACAAGCTGCAAGCGAACAAACTCCGTGTCGAGAGGGTGATCAGCACCCTCCGGCGAGGCAACGAAAACACCACGAGCGCGATAGAGACCGCCAACACGCTTCTGGAAGCACACGTCCCGGACGACCGGCCGGAAGATGACACGCCCGAGCAGCGAGATACTAGAGAGAACGCGCGAGTCGCGTCAAACACCGCGGACGCCTCTCCGTTTTCACCGGACGAGGTCGCGGGAGCGATTCGCACGTTCAGAAACGACAAGGCACCAGGACCGGACCTTATCGAGGTCCGAGTGCTGAAGGCCGCCGCGGAAATAGTGTTAGGACAATTAGTTCGCCTCTTCAACGGGTGCCTTCGTTGGGGCGTCTTTCCCCCCACCTGGAAGGAGGGCTCCCTCAGAGTGCTCCTGAAGGGAGAGGGCAAGGACGTGAAGGACCCGAAGTCCTACCGACCGATCTGTCTCCTCTCCGTCGTAGGGAAAACCTTCGAGAAGCTCCTTAAGAGCCGACTCGAACAGACGGCGATGGCAACGGGACGCATCTCCAGCAGACAGTACGGCTTCATGCGCGGAAAGTCGACTGAAGATGCAATTGTCGAGCTGCGCCGCATGGTTGATGCCATGGAGCATCGGCATGTGATAGCGCTGCTATTCGACATTTCCGGAGCCTTCGATAACGTCTGGTGGCCCTTAGTTTTGAAGAGTCTTAGGGATCGAGACTGCCCGCGCAACGTCCTCGAAGTGGTCTCCAACTACTTCGAGGACCGCAAAGTCAGTATCACCGTCGGAACGGAAAGAGTCTCCAAGCGCGCGACGAGGGGGTGCCCACAAGGCTCCGTCCTCGGTCCGGCGTGTTGGAACCTGATGTTCGACGATCTCCTGAGGTCTCTCGAGGCCTCAGTTGAGAATAGATTCGTCGCCTACGCGGACGACCTCATCGTCCTCGTGGGCGGAAACTGCCGTAGAGACCTAGAGATCGAGGGTCAACGAGTTGTTGACCTGATCCTAAGTTGGTGCAGATCAGCAAAATTAGAGATCTCCGAGAAGAAATCCGAGGCAATTGTCCTACGCAGCGGATATATTCAGAGAGACAAAATAGGCCGACGGGGAGGATCGCGCCCAGACCGTAAACGCACGGCAGTCCGCGCTTCAAAATTAGACCTAGTTAAAAGGCCACCGACCATTCGGATCGGAAGTAAGCCCTTAAGTTTCAAACCCTTCGTCAAGTACCTCGGCGTTCACTTTGATAGGGGCATGGGTGTTCGAACCCACTGCAACTACGTAAGTGACAAGGTCGGCTCGCTCTTCGCGAAGCTGGGTAGACTGGCGAGGCGTGAATGGGGGCTCCGCTTCGGAGCGCTCTCCGCCGTGTACCGCGGGGTTTTTATCCCGGTGGCAACGTACGCTGCTGCCGGGTGGGCCGACCGGTGCACGGAGGGGGAGCTCAAAGTGCTGAGAGCCGCACAGCGCCGCGCTCTCATCGCGATGACCGGCGCATATCGCCGGTCATCGTGGGACAGCGTGTGCGTGGTGGCCGGTGCTGTACCCATTGACGTTAAGCTCAGGCAAACCAAAGCCTTGTACGAGACGCGTAAAGGTAAAGACGCCAGATTAGGTAGCATCATCGTTCCGGCGGGGGCCGACGATGCAAAGCATAGGCTAGCGGTCGAGGCGTACAAGGTGTGGCAATCCATGTGGAATTCTTCCCACAAGGGCCGCACCACCTACGCCTTCTTCAAAAGCATAGAGGAGAGAGTGGCGGCCAAGTGGACGAAACCGAACCACTACACCACGCAAGTCCTCACCGGCCACGGACACTTCCGATCACGCCTACACGCGTACGGAGTTTCCGACGGTGAGGAGTGCGTGTGTGGTCACGGATCGGACACGGTCGATCACTTCCTCCTCGACTGCCCCAATTTCGAACCGCAGAGAGAAGCCCTCCGCGATGTAGTTCCAACCGGAGACTGGAAATGGCCGGAAGCGGCACAACACTTCGTGTCGTCTCCAGAGGCATTCCAGGTTTTCTCCGACTTCTGTAGGGAAGCCCTTTGGCTAAAGGGCTTCACATAGGTACCTCCAAACACCTGCACCTCCCAGGACCCAGAAGGGGACGATTCACGTCCCCACCAATTAATTACCCCAAACCCCTACCCATCCCTCCCAACTCCCATCCTTTCTCCTAGGTCTTCGCTTAGTGGACGCGAGGCGTCGCGTCACGAGTTCGCCTCCCCGTGGTTCCCCGTGGGCGCTAGCGAAAGGAGGTAAAACCATAATTTCGCTAGCGGCTAAAGAACTCGTCCATTGCAAACGTCTCAATGGCACGTGCGGATTTTTCCTTGGCCTGTCTCCATGACAGTGGTTGGACTGGGGGTAGATGGTAATTTGGCTGTGTATGCCCGCAAGGGCGAGGAAACATATCCGTGTCGCCTTCGCGGCGACCGGATTCACACTAGATGTCTTCCTCAAGTGGTTCTGCCGCCAGGTGTCGCAGGGAGAAGTTGAGCTGTCAGATCGCTCCGCCGTTCATCCGTGATTCCAGCAGCAGAACATCAGGAAAAATTGCGAGAAGGTGCCCAGGGTGAAGAGCACGCGAAGACGAACCGCTGGATACATAAATTGTGTGACTTTGGTGAAAATTGTGCGAGAAAAAAATGCCGGAAAACACACGCCACGTGCTTCGGCACGCCGAACTTTGAGACCGGATTCCTCCGGGAATATCGATCTGACGAACAATCCGTTTACGTGGAAACTATTTATTTGAGGAGCCGTTTAATTTGTGACATAAATGGTGACAATCGTGCAAAAACTGTGGAAGTTATAAAATCGCCCAATACATCGAAAACCCACCTCGAGCTTCGAGACGCCACCGTCGGCGTGGGTAGCGCTGCGCTAGCGGCGTCGCGCGCGCTGATTGGCTGCCGCAGGGTAGAGAGTAACCTCTCTACCGAAAAAAGGGACCACTGCTGCCAACCTCAAAAATTTTTCGAGGGTTGGCAGCAATTACCTCCGGGGGCCAAAAACGAAGCTCGAGTTCCCGCCACAGACTAGGACAAGTGCAGTGCGGGAAATTCAAACAGTGTTCGGACAAAAACACAGAGACGCTAAATAATTGTTTAAATAATTGTTTAAACAATTTGTTTAAACAATTTTAAACAATTATTTACACTTTTTGAGGACTTTTTCATAAACAATTTTTTTTTTTTTTTTTTTTTTTTTTTTTTTTTTTTTCTGGCTAACTTAAATTTTAGTTTCAGCCAACGGTGACTACAGAGCAATCCCACGATGGAGGTCGCCTCCTCAGGGACTGACTCCCGCCGTCGCCATAAGAGGCTCCTAACGACGGACTCGGAGACGGAGGCAGCAAATTCGGACGTGCCCCTCTCTTTCCGAAAGCCGGCGGAGGTGCCGAAAAAGATGAAAAAGAAGAAGAAGGAAAGACAACAGGCGCAACAGACGACACAGACGACGCAGGAGACACCGGAGGAGCCGAGAAATGCGAGCCCAGAAGACGAGGACACGACCGTGGCAGCCCTCAGAGCCAGCGCCGCCAAGGCGTATAAGCAGCTGGCAAACGAAATTACGCTGCCAGGAAACGACATCCCGTCCACTGTGGTGCACGCCCTGTGCTCACAGGCTGCTAAGCTGAACGACATATTAATTAAAGCACTCGTTAACAGCAGCAGACTCGAGGGACGTCTTGAGGCCGTCCAGGCTGAATCGAAGGAGTGCAAGCGCTCCTGCCAGGCACTCCAAGACAAAGCCGTCGCCGTCGCCGCCGCCGCCGCTGCCGTCACCGCCAAGAAGCCGACCACGTACGCCGAACGCGTCGGCGTCAGGTCCGCCGCGGCAGCCAGGTCCACGCAGAAGCAGGACCCCCCGAAAGTGGTGATCATCACGCCGATGGACACCACAAAATACGAGGACAGCTCGAAGACAAAGGAGGCGGTCTTCGAGCTGGTCTCGCCAAGAGCGGACGGCCTGCAGATCAGGGGCGTCCGCAGGGTTCAGGGCTCGGGTATCGCGCTGGTCACGTCGAAAAACACCGACGTGACATCTTTAATGGCGAATCAAAAGCTAAAAGCAGCTGGTTTCACCGTAGGTGCTCCGGCCAAACGGAACCCGCGAATCATCGTTTTCGATGTCCCGCGGGTCCAGGAGGATCCCAAGGAGACAACGACAGCGATCCTGCAGCAAAATCTCACCAAGGAGGAAGCGGCCAGCCTCTCCAAGGAGTTAAACCTCGTATACAGGAGCGGCGACAAGAATAGAGACCGCTGCAACCTCATCTTTGAGGTTTCCAAACGTGCTCGGGACCTCCTAGTGGCTAAGGAGAGGCTGTATGTGGGCTGGAGCTGCTGCAGGGTCCGGGACCACATCAGCGTGACCAGGTGCTACAAGTGCCAGGGATTCGGCCACCCCGCGAAGTTCTGCAAAGCGGAAAAAGAGACCTGCGGCCACTGCGCGGAGACGGGGCACGGAATCAAGACGTGCCCGAAAAAGGAGAAACCGGCCACCTGCGTCAACTGTGTCAGGGGTAAGAAACCCGCCTCCCACCTCGTGACAAGCAAGGACTGCCCCGCGTACATAGCTGCCATTAATCAGTCGCTCTCTCGAACTGATTATGGTTGTTAGGCCCCCACCCAATAATATCCCCGACATTAGGATACTGCAGCTGAACATGAGACGTTCGGCTGCAGTTACCGGAGAAGTACGCGAGCTTATTGCCCAGAAGCGGCTAGACGTCCTGCTATTGCAGGAGGCATACGTCAGCCAGCTGGGCACGCGACATAAGATTAGTGGACTAGGGTCCGGAGTGAGGGTGGCGGCAGCCGAACCACAACCCCCGTGGGCGGCTGTTGCCGTCTGCAACCCCAACTTCGACATGATCTTCGTCTCGCAGCTCAGCAACTCCCACTGCGTCTGTGCGGAAGTGCTAGCACCCGGCTTTTCCTTCTACGCGGTGTCGTGCTAATTCCAGCACCGCGACGAAATAGAAAAGCACCTCAGCCACCTTGAGAAGGTGTTCTGCGCACTGAGGGGGGAGAGACTCATAGTTTCTACAGACGCTAACGCGCAATCCTCGCTCTGGAGCCCCCGGGGCACAGACGAGAAAGGAGCTCAATTCGAGACTCTGATTGCGGCGTTTAGCATGGACGTTGTGAACGACGCAGCTCAGCCACCTACCTTCTGGACGCCAACGGGGTCGTCATACATCGACGTAACCCTGGCGTCGCCTTCCATGTCTCCGTTCATCAGGAGCTGGAACGTAAGGTGTGCGTAGACGACCAGCGACCACAACGCCGTTGACATCAGGCTGCGGGCACCCAGAGCCGCGACGGGGAATCGCGGAGCCGCGAACTCTCGGTTCGACACTCGTCGAGCCGACTGGGAGCGATTCTCCGAGACCCTGTCCGATCTCTCACGATCGAGGCTCGAAGTCCTGAGCCTGGAGTCAGCGGAGGATACGATAGGAATGGCAGAAACGCTCACAGATATCATACAAGATGCCTGCACCGCGTCAATGCCGAGAAAGCGTAGATTTAGGAAGTCCAATCCGTGGTGGACTAAAGAACTGACAGTCATGAAGAAGGCTGTCTACCGACAGAGGCGTGCCTTCCAGAAGGAAAGAAATGAGTCCTCGCGCCTCATAAAACTGCTGGAGTACCGTACTTCGTTGCGGAACTACAGCAGAGAGGTGAAGAGGGCGAAACTCCAGAGTTGGCGAAACTTTGTGTCGTCGCACGGGAACACGGAGCCTTGGGGCATCGTCTACAAGCTGCAAGCGAACAAGCTCCGTGTCGAGAGGGTGCTCAGCACCCTACGGCGAGTTAACAATAGTAACATGAGCGCGGTAGAGACAGCCAACACACTTCTGGAAGCACACGTCCCGGACGACCGGCCGGAAGATGACACGCCCGCGCAGCTAGAGATTAGGGAGAACGTGCGGATAGCGCCAAACACCGCGGACGCCTCTCCGTTTTCACCGGACGAGGTCGTGAATGCGATTCGCACGTTCGAAAACGACAAGGCACCAGGGCCGGACCTTATCGAGGCCCGAGCGCTGAAGGCCGCCGCGAAAGCAATATTAGGACAGTTAGTTCGCCTTTTCAACGGGTGCCTTCGTTGGGGCGTCTTTCCCCCCACCTGGAAGGAGGGCTCCCTCAGAGTGCTCCTGAAGGGAGAGGGTAAGGACGTGAAGGACCCGAAGTCCTACCGACCGATCTGTCTCCTCTCCGTCGTAGGAAAAACCTTCGAGAAGCTCCCTAAGAGCCGACTCGAACAGACGGCGATGGCAACGGGACGCATCTCCAGCAGACAGTACGGCTTCATGCGCGGAAAGTCGACTGAAGATGCAATTGTCGAGCTGCGGCGCATGGTTGATGCCTTGGAGCACCGGTATGTGATAGCGCTGCTATTCGACATTTCCGGAGCCTTCGACAACGTCTGGTGGCCCTTAGTTTTGAAGAGTCTTAGGGACCGAGACTGCCCGCGCAACGTCTTCGAAGTGGTCTCCAACTACTTCGAGGACCGCAAAGTCAGCCTCACCGTCGGAACAGAAAGAGTCTCCAAGCGTGCGACGAGGGGGTGCCCACAAGGCTCCGTCCTCGGTCCGGCGTGTTGGAACCTGATGTTCGACGATCTCCTGAGGTCTCTCGAGGCCTCAGTTGAGAATAGATTCGTCGCCTACGCGGACGACCTCATCGTCCTCGTGGGCGGAAACTGCCGTAGAGACCTAGAGATCGAAGGTCAACGAGTTGTTGACCTGATCCTAAGTTGGTGCAGATCAGCAAAATTAGAGATCTCCGAGAAGAAATCCGAGGCAATTGTCCTACGCAGCGGATATATTCAGAGAGACAAAATAGGCCGACGGGGAGGATCGCGCCCAGACCGTAAACGCACGGCAGTCCGCGCTTCAAAATTAGACCTAGTTAAAAGGCCACCGACCATTCGGATCGGAAGTAAGCCCTTAAGTTTCAAACCCTTCGTCAAGTACCTCGGCGTTCACTTTGATAGGGGCATGGGTGTTCGAACCCACTGCAACTACGTAAGTGACAAGGTCGGCTCGCTCTTCGCGAAGCTGGGTAGACTGGCGAGGCGTGAATGGGGGCTCCGCTTCGGAGCGCTCTCCGCCGTGTACCGCGGGGTTTTTATCCCGGTGGCAACGTACGCTGCTGCCGGGTGGGCCGACCGGTGCACGGAGGGGGAGCTCAAAGTGCTGAGAGCCGCACAGCGCCGCGCTCTCATCGCGATGACCGGCGCATATCGCCGGTCATCGTGGGACAGCGTGTGCGTGGTGGCCGGTGCTGTACCCATTGACGTTAAGCTCAGGCAAACCAAAGCCTTGTACGAGACGCGTAAAGGTAAAGACGCCAGATTAGGTAGCATCGTCGTTCCGGCGGGGGCCGACGATGCAAAACATAGGCTAGCGGTCGAGGCGTACAAGGTGTGGCAATCCATGTGGAATTCCTCCCACAAGGGCCGCACCACCTACGCCTTCTTCAAAAGCATAGAGGAGAGAGTGGCGGCCAAGTGGACGAAACCGAACCACTACACCACGCAAGTCCTCACCGGCCACGGACACTTCCGATCGCGCCTACACGCGTACGGAGTTTCCGACGGTGAGGAGTGCGTGTGTGGTCACGGATCGGACACGGTCGATCACTTCCTCCTCGACTGCCCCAATTTCGAACCGCAGAGAGAAGCCCTCCGCGATGTAGTTCCAACCGGAGTCTGGAAATGGCCGGAAGCGGCACAACATTTCGTGTCGTCTCCAGAGGCATTCCAGGTTTTCTCCGACTTCTGTAGGGAAGCCCTTTGGCTAAAGGGCTTCACATAGGTACCTCCACACACCTGCACCTCCCAGGACCCAGAAGGGGACGATTCACGTCCCCACCAATTAATTACCCCAAACCCCTACCCATCCCTCCCAACTCCCATCCTTTCTCCTAGGTCTTCGCTTAGTGGACGCGAGGCGTCGCGTCACGAGTTCGCCTCCCCGTGGTTCCCCGTGGGCGCTAGCGAAAGGGGGTAAAACCATAATTTCGCTAGCGGCTAAAGAACTCGTCCATTGCAAACGTCTCAATGGCACGTGCGGATTTTTCCTTGGCCTGTCTCCATGACAGTGGTTGGACTGGGGGTAGATGGTAATTTGGCTGTGTATGCCCGTAAGGGCGATGAAACATATCCGTGTCACCTTCGCGGCGACCGGATTCACACTAGATGTCTTCCTCAAGTGCTGTGTATGCCCGTAAGGGCGAGGTAACATATCCGCGTCACCCTCGCGGTGACCGGATTCACACTAGATGTCTTCCTCAAGGAGGAACGCCGGTTTGAGATGTTCGGTGGAAACGGTGCGCACCGTCCCATTCACGTCGATTTGGTAAACTCTCTCGGAGTTGCGTTTGACCACTTTATGCGGTCCCGAATAGGGCGGTTCCACCGCCCTTTTGGCCATGTGCCGCAGAAAAACGTGCGAGCACGAACTTAGTTCTTTGAATACAAGTGACCGTTTAAGATTTTTGTGAACGACGGGAATGGGGCGCACTCGTCGCATGTATTTCTTAAATTCCTCGAGGAAGACATTCGGATCGGTCGTGGTATCGCCCGAGAGGAAGAATTTCCCGGGAAGCCGTAGAGTGGTCCCGAAAAGGAATTCGGCCAGAGAGGTTCCAATATTAGCTCGGACTTGCGAACGCAGTCCTAACAGAACCGATGGTAGTACACGTGTCCAATCCTTAGTCGCGTGGCACATTATCGATGCTTTCAGAGCTCGATGCCACCGTTCTATTAGTCCATTGGATGCCGGATGGTAGGGAGAGGTCCGGACTCGGTCACACCCGATCAGCGACAGCAGGGTCGAGAACAGTCGCGACTCGAACTGGGTTCCTTGGTCCGTAGTAATGACCTTGGGAGCCCCGTAGCGCGACACTCACGTTTCGAAGAACGCTCTTGCCACCGACTGCGCCGAAGTGTCCCGCAAAGGAGCAGCCTCTACCCAACGGGAGAATCGGTCAATGACCGTTAAACAGTAACTGTACCCGTCCGACACGGGCAGCGGGCCAACAATGTTCAAATGGACGTGGTCGAATCGACCATCCGGGGCAACAAAGTGCTTGGGCAAATGGCTAGTATGCCGCGAGACTTTAGCTCGCTGACATTTAATGCACTGCTTGCACCACCGAGCAACATCCCGGTGAATGTTGGGCCAAATGTACCGCTGTCTAATTAATCTGTCGGAAACCCTGGCACTCGGATGGGCCAGATTATGTACAGTATCAAAAACTGTCCTTCGCAACGTCGCGGCAATATATGGGCGGATCGTCTCACCAGATATTTCATAAAATATTGGTATATTGTCCGAACCGAACAGTAGTTTCTTTAATTTGATCGAGACATCGGCGGTTTGGCATAATTGCTTTAGTTGCTCGTCCGTTTTCTGATGCTCGGAGATTTCTTTCAAATTGAGTTCAATGGGCAGGCGGAGTGCGTCGACACGTGGCAATCCGTCGGCTACGACGTTGTCCGCCCCCGGAATGTAGTAAATGTTCGTAGTGAACTGCGCGATGAACGAGAGCTGGCGGATTTGGCGCGGAGAAGCCTTCTCGAGCTTCTGTCGAAACGCGCAAATAAGCGGCTTGTGGTAGGTCAGGATTGAGAATTCCTGGCCTTCCACATAATGCCGGAAGTACTTAACCCCTTCCCGTACTTTAGCGAGTCAGACTCGCGATGAAGATTTTTGCCCAAACATGAATATCGCGAGTCAGACTCGCGAACAGATACTTGGGCCAAACATAAATATCGCGAGTCTGAGTCGCGAACAGATACTTGGGTCAAACGTAAACATAACAAGCCGAGCTCGCGGACTGATTTTTTGCCCGTTACGCTCGTGAATGAATGTTAGTTCCTCTCAGTACCTCAGAACAGTTAGTCACGATTCTTATCGTTGCTGTTACGAAGCAGTTCAATTATTAAAAGTTAAGAAACCCCTTCAAAATGCAAGGTACAAAAGTGTTTAGTGAAGGCCGTGATAACGAATCTTCTGATAGTGACGTATTGATGCCAGTTGCAAAGCGAATAAGGCATATGATTATAGATGATAGTAGTGAAGAGGAAGGTACGACAGAACAACCATGGATTTGGCGAAAAGTAGAAAACACACCAATAGTTTGGAAGTATTCTGAACATCGTGGAATAAAGGCGTCTGTCTTAAATAATTTAAGCGACAATCCAATAATACTAGACCTATTCTTTATTACATTTGATAAGAAGTTTTGGGAAAGCCTGGTTACGGAAACAAATCGCTTCGCAGATCAAACAATACACGACGAGCGAAAAAAACGATGTGTAGACGACACTTGGTATCCTGTCACTTTAGACGAAATCAAGGCCTATTTTGCACTATGTATTTTGATGGGTCAAGTAAAAAAATCAAGTATTCAACTTTACTGGACTAAAAGAGCTGTATTAGGAACGCCAATATTTAGAGAAACGATGCCATTTAAGAGATTTCGTCAAATTTCGAGATTTTTACATTTCTCCGATAATGAAACTGGTGATAGTAAAGACCGACTTCGCAAGATAAGACCGGTCATTGATTTTTGGAATCAAAAATTTAAAGAAATTTACACACCCAATGAATATGTTAGCATAGATGAATCCTTGATGAAATATAAAGGGCGTTTAGGGTACAAACAATTCAATCCGTCAAAAAGAGCTCGGTTTGGAATAGAAATTAACAAATTGTGCGAGGCAACTACCGGTTTCTGCCATGAATTTAAAATATATACCGGCCAGGACAGAACTAATCGACACGAGAGTGCGTCGGAGAATATTGTTATCGAGTTGTCAAAATCTATAATAAATAAAGGGTACACTTTATTCCTGGATAACTGGTACTCTTCGCCCAACCTGTTTCTAAAATTACACCGTCAAAAGACAAACGTTATCGGGACGGTACGAAAGAACAGAAAAAATATGCCACAAGACATGCAAAAACATATTTTGAAGAAAGGAGAATTCGTGTGGAGATGTTGCAATAATTTGATAGCTTTGCGATGGAAGGACAAGCGCGACGTTTATATGCTCTCCACAAAACACAAAACAGTAGAGATGGCCGAGCAATCAAACAAACAGTTGCAGAAAGTAATGAAGCCGAAATGTATCATAGAATATAATAAGGGTATGGGTGCAGTTGACCATCAAGATCAAATGTTAGCCTGTTTCCCAATTGTCTTGAACGAGGCTGGAAACGCTCCGACGTTTTCCAGCCCTAGTGGACAGTCTTACATCGACGTCACACTATCGACACCTGACATTTGCGACAAGGTGCGAGGTTGGAAGGTCCGCGAGGACCTGACGACCAGCGACCACCGAGTCATAGAGTTCACTTTGAGTTTCTGCGCCGAGGACGGTGCTGCCGAAATTAGTAGTAGCAACAGCAGCACCAACCGGGACGGATTATTACCAAGGTTCCGACTCCGAAGCGCAAAATGGCCCGAGTTCGACAAGGCGCTGCAGGAAAGTAAGAGGAGTATATCCCCCAATCCATTGAACAATAAGGGGGAAGTCGAACATCTAGCACAGGAGATCGAAAGAATGATCGTCCAAGCGTGCGACTCCTCGATGCCAACCAAGCAGTGGCATTCAAAATCCGTCCCATGGTGGACGGCCGACCTGACGAGGCAGAAGAGGCGAGTCTATAAACTTAGACGAGCCTCGCAGAACGCAGCATGTTCAGAGGAGCAGAAGGCGGCCAAGAGGACCGAGTATCTCAAACAGAGAAAGGCCAACAAAGCCGCCATCAAAGCTGCTCGGTCGCACAGCTGGCGTGCATTCGTGACCGAGCAGGGAAACAAAGAACCCTGGGGCCTCATTTATAAGATCACGAGGCAGAAGATGACAGCCAGCACGGTCATCTCAAATATTAATCTTAACACTGCCCAGGGTTACACTACAGACTGGGACTCCACCGCTTCCGCGCTGCTGGAGGGGTTAATTCCGGACGATAGCCCCGCGAATGACTCCCCGGATCATGCGCGAGTCAGGAGGGAAGCTGCCATCGAGCCGGAGAGTGAGGACGCCAGTCCCTTCACCCTCTCGGAGCTCAGATCGGCGGTCAACCGACTGAAGAGCGGCAAGTGTCCAGGCCTAGATCGGATCGAGCCGGAGATTCTAAAACGTTCGTTTAATACGATCTCACGCGAGCTCCTCCGACTCTACAACGGATGCCTGGCACACGGAGTCTTTCCCGTGGAATGGAAAGTCGGGTCCATCATTTCCATCCTTAAAGGACCCGAGAAACCTGAAACGGAGATAAAGTCCTACAGACCTATATGCTTGCTTTCGGTCGTAGGCAAAGTCTTGGAGAAGCTAATCGCTACGCGATTAGCTAGTTCGTTTTTGCACCCCGACTACGCCTCCGATCGGCAATACGGATTCAGGCCGCATCGATCCACGACTGATGCCTTGGTAAAGATGAGGGCGAGGTATCAGACCGACTCTCAGCGAGCTGGATCAGAGTCGACCATGATGTAGCGCAGTTCTTGAGCGGACACGGAGACTTCCGTGCGAAGCTCAAGACGTTCGCCCTGGTCGACGATGAGTTGTGCGAATGTGGGGAGGAGGAAACTCCAAACCACGTCCTCTACGATTGTCAGCGTTACGTAGAGGACAGGGAACACCTACGCCAGGCGGCGATTAGAGAAGGATTTCAGTGGCCGATCGACAAAGCCAGCCTGGTGTCAGAGCAGCTATTTAAGGAGTTCCAAAAATTCGCACGATCCGTAAGAACGACAAAGAGACGAACATAGAACGAAACTGCATACGGAGCGTGGACTCGTCCAGCTCCGTCGATGTACGGCATGCTGGGCGAACCCCTCGGGGTTCGTCCCCTCGGGCCAGGCTGAAGCCCCTCTTGCGGAGATAAAAGACTTTAACACTACTCCGTAAGAGTGCCTGGATTGGGTTGGACTCGAGGTGGCAGTGGGAGTAGCACGCTGTCTTCCCCTGATACGATAGTGAACGAGGGTAGAGCCCGAACATCAGGCATAAGTCGCAAGAGCGGCCGGTATGGTCCACCAAGGACTTAGGTACGGCCCGTCTCTCAGAGACCACAGTTATGACGACGAACACTAACTGTCGTGTGGCACTTTGGGGGTGGCAACACGGCAAGAAAGCCGTTGTAGCGGTTGGCGTGTGGTGCCGAGCACCCGCCACCGCGGTCGCCTAACAGATCGGCCATTCACTACTTTCATATTATTATCGCCGGCATTATTGCCGGCGAAATACTTAAAGCAAACATACAACTCCTTGCAGCCGACAGAGAGTTAAGACCGGGTCTTCTGACTCCCCGGTCCAATGAACTTAAACAGCGAGGGCGCGATGGATCTAAGTCCCGGTTCCTTCGCAGCTGTTCACCGCTGATTTTCCATCGACCCACTCCGCCTCACCCCCGCCCACCATCGTCCATCAGCATGATGGACACTGAGGCGTCCGACTCCGAGGGATACCGGAAGGTCATCAGCCGCAACCGCAAGACCAAACGCCGGATACAATCAGACAATGACTCTGATACCCCCCTCGCGGCAGTCCTCCCCCGGAAACCCAATAAGTCCGCGAAAAGATCCGTGGCTCCGTCCCCACCCCCGGTCGCCCCCGCCCCAAGCCCCGTCCCGTGCTGCGACAACCCAGCCACAGCCGCCCCCGTACCCGACCCCACCGCTAACGACCCACGGCTTAAGTCCGAAAAGGTCACTATGGCCCTTATGCGGTTCCTTATGGACCAGGATAACGGCCTATACCCAGACGCGTCCCAGTTCATTGCCTCCAAGGTTGCTAAGTTGCAGAGCATACTCGGCGAGTCCCTGCTCCGCTGCAGCAACCTGGAAGGCCAAATAAAAGCCATCAGGTCCGAGAACAGACAGCAGAGAAAAACCCTCGAGTCTGTCACAGAGAACTGTCAAGCCCCGAAAGAACCCTCTCGGCCCACTACTTACGCCGAGAGAGTCGGGGTCCGACCAAAGACGGCCGCTCTCTCGAACCTGAGGCAGAACCCCCCCAGCGCCATCACCATCCTCCCGCAGGACCCTAAGTCCTTTGAGTCTAGCGACAAGACAAAAGAAACGGTCCTCAAGCTGGTCTCCCCCACGGATTGTAAGCTCCAGATTAAGAGCATAAGAAAAATCCAGGGGAACGGCATCCTGGTCGAGTCCCCCAAAGACTCTGACCTCAACACCCTCCGCAACAACGCCCAGCTCAAAGCTGCAGGCCTCATAGTCGGCGCCCCCCTCAAACGTAACCCCAGGATCAACCTTTATGACGTCCCTAAGCTGGAAAGTGACGAGGCCACCCTTCGAGCCATAGTCAGCCAGAATTTAGACGTCCCGGAAAAAGCTCTCTCCCAGCAGATCAAGCTCGCGTTCAAGTCCGGAGACAGGACTAAAGATAAGAGCAACTGGATACTCGAGGTATCCAAGCAGGCCCGCGACTTCCTTATCAAAAAAGAACGCGTATATGTCGGATGGAGTTGTTGCCGGGTCAACGACTACATCGCGGCCACCCGGTGTTATAAGTGCCACAGTTTCGGCCACACCACCAAACTCTGTCGCGCCGAGAAAGACATCTTTGGCCACTGCGCCGAGCAGGGCCACTCATTTAAGACCTGCCCCAACAAGCCCAAACCAGCCCGCTGTCACAATTGCCACAAAACCGGCAAACCCTCCACCTACTCGGTCACCGACAGGCAATGCCCAGCCTACGTTGCGGCCATAAATCAGGTACTCTCACGTACGGATTATGGTTTGTAAACCTCACCCCCCCCCCCAATCTAAGCCCGTAATTAGGATAGGCCAGGTCAACGCGCAGAACTCCAGATTGGCTCTCGAGGAGTTAAAAGTCTGCGCCTTCGAGGAAGGAATCGACATTCTCGCGATCCAGCAGCCCTACTCCTTCAATAACGCCCTCAGTAGCTTCGGACCGAACTCCCGGATAATCACCGACCGCAAAAGGTTCTCCAGCCTCTCGGTTCCCGACCTTCCCAAGGCGGCGCTTGTAGTCAGAAACCCCTTCCTAACCGTTCTCAAAATAGAAGCGCTGTGCAACACACATTGCATATGCGCAGAAATCACATTTCACGATCTGAAACTCATCGTCGTCAACATGTACTTCCAGTACAGTGACGACATCCAGCCCTTCCTTCACCACCTCGAAACCATCCTACATACCATCCAAAACCGTAACATCCTGATCCTCGCTGACTGCAACGCCAAATCGCCACTCTGACATAACCCATCCTCTGACGAGAGAGGCGAAATCATGGAGGACTTCATTGCCCAATCCCGACTAGGGATAGTCAACGAACCCGCCAACACCCCCACTTTCGATAACGCCCACAGTCGATCCAATATCGACCTCACGCTCGCCACACACAGCCTCTTCAGCCACGTCTCTTCGTGGACTGTCCACCCAGACAGGTCAACAAGCGATCACAATCTGATCACTTTCCTGATCTGTGCCCCCGTGCCCACTGCCACCCCCCCCCCCGCCCGCACAATCCCGCTACAACACCAAGAGAGCCAACTGGGCGAAATTCGCTAGAATTATCCCAGCTCTCACAGCGGAATACCCCCCCCCCCCCCCTCCCAGATGACCACTATGCAGTTGACCCCGATATCCTTAGCGCGGACGTCCATCAAATAATCTCTTCAGCCTCCAATTCCGCGATCCCAAAGAAGACCAGATTCCCGAGATCAGTCCCGTGGTGGACTCCCCAGTTCACAACCCTCAGATCCGAGGTCCGCCACACGAAAAGAATCTACCAAACAGAACCCAACTCCGCTCGTAAAGAAATCCTGAAGGCCCAGTACAGGCAACTCAGGAACAGGTACACAGCCACCATCCGCAAATCCAAACTCCAAAGCTGGAGAGATTTCGTAACGGAACAGGGCAATGCCAACCCTTGGAGCATCCCATATAAAACGGTCACGGGCAATGTCCGCGCCGAGGACATCCCGGTCTCCATCTCCACCGAAAACGGCCAAACCACCTCCTGGGAGGAATCGAGTAGGGCTCTCCTCCACGCTCTGATGCCCGATGACACCCCTCAGACGGACTCCGCCTTCCACGCGGAAGTCCGCCAACTCGCGAACACCACCCCCGACACCCCCAACGCCCCCTTCTTCGAGATGGAGGAGGTCTCAAGCGCTATCAAACGCATCAAAAATAATAAAGCCCCCGGCCAGGACCCGATGGAGGCAGTCACCCTCAAGCGTGCCTGGCGCCACCTCCATCGGGAAATCACTCTCTTGTTCAACAGCTGTCTCGCCCATGGCAAATTCCCCAGCATCTGGAAGACAGGAGTCGTAAAGGACCTTCTAAAGAGCACCGAGAAGCCCAGAACTGACCCAAAATCGTACGGGCCTATCTGCCTCCTACCTATCATTAGCAAAACCCTTGAAAGGCTCATCGCCGACAGACTGTCGAACCCCTTCAACAGTCATCCCCTAGCTTCGACCTCTCAGTTCGGGTTCAAAACTGGGCTCTCCACCGAGCACGCCATCATCCAACTACGCGAGTCCACCCAGAACAGCAACGAAAAATACGCGGTCGCCCTCCTATTCGACATCAGCGGCGCTTTTGACAACGTCTGGTGGCCCGCCATTCTCCAGCAGCTCAAAGCGAGAAGCTGCCCTAGCAACCTCTACAGGTTAATACAAGACTACCTGTCTAACAGATCAGCCATTATTAGGGTCGCCAAGGGCTGCCCGCAAGGCTTAGTCCTCGGTCCCTATCTATGGAATGTCATTTTCGACGACCTCCTCACCGCCATCCACCGTTGCAGCTACGACGAAACGGCCTACGCCGACGACCTTGCAGTCACCGTCTCCGGCAACAGTAGAAAAGAAATAGAGTCCAGATCCGCCGTTATCACAGACATCATATCCGCATGGTATCGACGGAACAAACTTGAGCTGTCAAAAGCCAAGTCCGTAATCTTCCTCGCGAAAGGCTTCCTTGACACCCGCCAAGGAGTGTGAGAGACCCCCTACCGCCAAGTGAGAGACCCCCTACCATTCGAATAGATAACTGCTCACTCAAGATGCCGGCTTCAATCCGGTATCTGGGTGTACATTTCGGCCCCCGCTTCAACATCACCCCGCACATTAACTACGTGGCGGGCAGAAGCAAGACCATATTTAACCAGCTCTCTCGCATAGCCAAGACCCATTGGGGTCTTAACCAGAATAGCATGAGGACCCTCTACAAAGGCCTCTACGTCCCCATCGTATCTTACGCAGCCGCCAGTTGGTCCGATAGGCTCAACAAATGGCATGTCAGGAAGCTGAGACAATCACAGAGATTCGTCCTTATCCGTACCACCCGCGCCGATCGCACCACCTCACTCGACGCCCTGTCCATCGTTGCCGGAGCCCCCCCCCCCCCCACCTTGACCTAATTCTCAGGGAGCGCAAAGCCCTCTTCCATCTCAGGAATAACCAACCCTTCACCATTGGCGAGCTACACCCCCACCAACCGAATACATCCCCCACAATAATCTCAGAAATAGCCTGTTCTATCAAAGAACAAACCCTGGCTACTTGGCAGAAGGAGTCGGATGAGTCGACCAGCGGTCGTATCACCCACGACTTCTTCAGCAGCACGCACGAAAGAGTGCACCTTAAAGCCATCCCGCTCAACTTCTATGTGATCCAGCTCCTCACGGGGCATGGACGCATTAAAAAGAAGCTACACTCCCTCAGGATATCGTCAGACGACGCGTGTGCCTGCGGTGCCACCGACACTGTCAGGCACATTATCTTCGAATGCTCCTCCGTCCACGACCACAGGGTGGAGCTCGCACTCCAATTGCGAGCAAACAACACCCCCTGGCCATGTCATCTCTATGAGCTAGCCAGCAAAAGTAACTTTCCACACTTTGCCAGTTTCGCGGTCAAAGTGATGAAGCTCAGAGATGACCTCATTATCGACGCCAGACCCACGTCTCCCCCCCGACCCCCCCGCCCCCAGGTCCCAGCACCCGCAGTGGTAGGCAGCCATCAAGCTGCCCGCCCCCGGACCCCGCGCAGACAACCTCAAGAGCCAGAAGGAGTTATGTGTGGAGGACCAGAGCAAAAACCTCACGGGTAAAAGGGCTAGACCGCCCCAGCCACCCACCTAAGACTAGCCCCCCCCCCCCCAAACACCCACCAGGCTACCGCCGGAATCGCAGTCACCAACTGTCCTAGACAACGCCCCCCCGTGGTTCGTACCTTGTCGTGGTGGGGGGGCTTGCGAGCCTTGATGATCCTCAGGGCTGTGCCGGCGGGGAACTTGATTCTCTGGCAGGTCTAACCTAGCCGGAGTGGCCTGAGGTGAGAGGCCAGACTAAAATTGAACCTCATACCGTAAGCCCGTGGTCATGTTTTACGGGCCCGGGGGTCTTGCCTTAACCGGCCGGACCGCGAGGATGACAACCTCTCTAAAAAATCCCTAACCCTAAGCAGAGGTGCGCGGTGATGGGGTACGCACTGGTCGATGGCATTAGTGCGTGGTCAGCGGGTGCGCTGGCCGTTAGCGGCCAACCTCTGGATACCTGGCGCCACCAGTTGTATTTTAGCCTTACCTGGGTGCAGGGGGCTCCGCCCAGGTGGACAAATTTTTCCGCCATACTCGTGGGGACATTCATGGATCCAAAACGTGAAAAACTAATGGGGGGTGTCATTGGGGAGGAAGGGGATGATGAGCCGAGGACGCATGGCTCGATCACGGGTGGTGGTGATAGTGTGAAGAGTCAGGGTTTGGTGAGACAGGGCAGTAGAAGTGGTAGTTTGAGGAAAAGGAAAGTTGATGGTTCGAATGCGTCGGAAGAAGAGGATAAAAGTGTGAGATCGAATGTTAGCATAAGCGGTATGAATGTGCGTGAAATGGATATTAGCATGACAGAAGCTGAAGGTAATGACATGCTATGTATGAGAAAGATTGGTGAGAAAGTGAGGAAATGTGTATTTAATGACTCTAATCGTGTATCTAAAGTAGTGAGTGAGTATATTCTAAACTGTGTTGGTGAGTATGAAGAGTGTATGATGCGATTGATTTGTGAGAATGAGAGATTGAAAGGTAAATTGGAAGAATGTGAGAAACGTGTGTGTATGCCTGCTAGCCCGGGCAGAACGTATGCGAGTGCTGCCAGAATGGGTTTGGGCGTTGGAGTGGGTGTGGGTGTTGGAGCGGGTGTGGATGCTGATAGAATGAGGGGTGATAAAATGAGCAGAGTGGATGAGAAGAAGGACAGGAAGTATGCTGTCATTGTAAAGCCTAAAGATGACAAGGTCACAATGACAAGTGAGCAGGTGAAAGAGAGAGTGATTAATGAGATAAGTAAGGATTTGAATGTGCGAGTGAGAGCTGTCAGAAAGATAAGGAGTGGTGGACTAGCGATTGAGACTGCTAGTTTGAATGAATTAAATAAAATTAAAGGTTGCGAGAAATTTAATGAGGTTGGTTTGAAAGTTGAAATGCCAAGAAAAATTGGACCAAAGATAATTGTTTTTGATGTGCCGAATGAAATGAATGAGAAAGAATTTTTGAATGAATTGTATGAAAAGAATTTGAAGGAATGTGTGAGTGAAAATGAATTTAATGAGCGAGTGCGAATAGTGAGTAGGAGAAGTAGGAAGGATGCGAGTGTTGGGAATGTTATTGTTGAATTGAATGTTAGGATGTTGAGTGTGTTGACTGGTGAAGAGAGAATTTATATAAGATGGAAATCTTGTAAATTTAAAGAATATGTGAGTGTTTTGAGATGTTTTAAATGTAGTGGCTTTGGCCATGTTGCGAAAGAGTGTAAAGAAAAAGATAATTTATGTCAAAAATATTGTGAGAAAGGTCATGTGAGGATTAATTGTGTGAGAGATGGATTTGTGTGTAGAAATTGTAGAATGAAAGGTAACAAATGCGATCATTCGGTTATGTCTGAGGAATGCCCAGAATATAAACGTATTGTAGAGAGAGAGCGAATGAGGATTAGCAATGAATAAGTGCAAGTTAAGTATGATTCAGTGTAATTGTCAGCGGGCGTATACGGTTATGTGTGATCTGGGAGTGGTTATGGGCGAAAAAAGAATTAGTGTGGCAATGTTGCAGGAGCCGTATATGGCTGTTGATGGGAATGTTAGAGGATTACCAGGCTGTATGAAAGTATTTGTGAATGAAGGTGAGCGAATTGGAGCGGTTGTTGTTGTGAATGATGTATGTATAGAAGCGGTGCGTGTGAGTGAGTGTACAGATGAGTGTGGTGTGTGTGTGTGGCTGAAAGGAGATTTTGGTGAGTTGTATGTTGTGTCCATGTATTTCAGATTTGGTCGGGATATTGAGGATTATCTTAGATACATGGATAAATTGTGTGAATGTTTATGTGGTAAGAGAATCATTTTTGGTATGGATGCGAATGCGGTGTCTCCTTTATGGTATAGTAAGGGAGGTGGCCGCTCAAGAGAAAATGAAATACGTGGACGTGAATTGGAAGATTGGATTATTGCGAATGGTATGCAGGTGTTAAATGAGCCGAGTGAATGGTATACGTTCTCTGGTCCGAATGGACAGAGTGATATTGATGTGACAATTGTGAGTGATTCTTGTGCTGGATGTCAGTTTGAATGGAAAGTAGAGTGTGAGTGGGGAATAAGTGACCATAATGTTATAAGTGTTGATATGATATTTGATAAAGAGTGTGTGGAAATTTTGTCTGTTGAGAAAAGATGGTTTTGTAAAAATGTTGATTGGGATGAATATGTGGATGAGTTAAGATGTAGTGCGGTAGTGGGTGAGCTTGATGTGCGGAAAAGTGCGGATGAGTTAGCGGTTGAAATGGTACGTTTGATTCAAGATGTGAATGATAAATGCTTGAAAGTATGCAAAAGATCGAATAAGAAAAAGAATGCATGGTGGACAAGAGAGTTAGAGAAAATGAAGAAGAACGTACGGAATAAACGGAAGAAAATGCAGAATGCTAGGCGGCGAGGAGAAAATGTGTGTGAAAGAGCACTAGAATATAAAAGATGTTTAAGTGAGTATAAGAAAGAGATGTGTAGAGTGAAAGAGGATCATTGGAAGAACTTTGTGAGTAAAAGTAGTAATGAGGACCCATGGGGTCCTGTTTACAGAGTATGTAGAGGGAAATATCGGAGTGAATGTTTAAATACGATGAATGTGAATGGAAGAATGACGAAAACATGGAATGAAAGTGTGAATGTGATATTGGATCGCTTGTTTCCGGCTTCGGAAATGGATGATGTGAATGATGGATTGAATGATGAAAATGAAGTAATAAATGAGGAAGTGAATGATAATATAAATGAAGTAAATACTAAAAGTTTTAAATGGCATGAATTAAAAGAAGCGATTAGTGAAATGAGGTTGGGTAAGGCGCCAGGAATGGATGGTGTGAGTGCTGAGATGATGAGGAATGTAGGACGAGCGATCCCGGAATATTTGAAGAGTATGTATGATGAGTGTTTGAGAGCGAATACCTTTCCGAGTGAATGGAAGAAAGCACGGGTGATTATATTGCTGAAGTCTCCTGATAAGGTTAAGTCCGATCCAGGGTCGTATAGGCCGATTTGTTTATTGTCTGTTTTAGGGAAAATCCTGGAGAAGATGATGATCAGAAGGCTTGAGCGTAAGATGGATGGTAGAATGTGTGATGTGCAACAGGGATTTATGAAAGGTAAATCTACGGAGACTGCATGGTTGAAAGTTAAGGAGTATGTTTCTCGGAGTGAATGTAAGTATGTATTAGGGATATTTGTTGATTTTAAAGGAGCGTTTGATAATTTAGAATGGTGTAGAGTGATTGAGAAATTGAGTGAGATTGAATGTGATGAGATTGATTTATGGAAAGATTATTTTAGGGACCGAATGGTTTGTATGACTGGAGTAAATGACATTGTTTGGAAGCGTGTAGTGCGTGGCTGTCCGCAAGGATCTATAGCAGGGCCGTTTATTTGGAATTTAATGATGAATGATCTGCTTGTGGATCTAAGTGCGACGGGGTGTAAATGTGTTGCATATGCGGATGATTTGTTTTTAATGATTGAAGGGCGAAACCGAGTGGAACTGGAGAGAAAGGGAACTGAATGGATGAGAATTGTGTGTCAATGGGGAGATAGAGTGGGAGTGAGTGTTTCTGAATCTAAGAGTGTGATGATGATGAAAGGAAATTTGGCAATGACTAGAAGTCCGAATGTACGTATGAAGGATAGAGGTATGAAAAGAGTTGAATGTGTGAAGTATTTGGGTGTTTGGATGAGCGAGAGACTGCAATTTGGGGTACATTTGAGGAGTTTGAAAGACAAGATTACTGGAGTGGTTGGACAAATGAGTAGAGTAATGAGGCGAGAATGGGGAATGAGAAAGAAGGGTATGCGTGTAATTTATAGAGGTTTGTTTGAAGCATGTGTGATGTGTGGTGCTAGTGTATGGTGTGAAAGTATGAAGTTTCAGTATGCTAGAGATATTATGAATAGATGTCAGCGAATAGTGTTGTATGCTTGTCTAAATGTGTGTAGAACCGTTTCGACGGATGCAATGCAGGTCCTAATGGGTACCCCCCCCCCCCCTGGGACCTGGAATGCAGAAAAAGAGGCATGATTTGGCGATGGAAGCATGGTGTGAGTGTTGGTGAAAATGAGATTGTTAATGATGAGGAAATGGATGGAATGGAGGAACGGGAGGGAGTGAGGCTTATAAATGAGAGAATGATAGAGGTATGGCAGCGTAGATGGCATGAGAGTGGAAAAGGACGTGTGACGTATGAATATATTAAGAATGTTTGTTTTGCTTTGAGAACGATTGTATTTGAGCCTAGTTTGTATGTATGTTTTCTGATGACTGGACATGGAAGCATGAATGACTTTTTATGGAAGCGTGGGTTATGTGAAACTAGGATGTGCGGATGTGGTAGAGCACATGAGGATTGGAAGCATGTGTTAGTTGAGTGTGAATGGTACAATGATATCCGAAATTTGAATGATTGTGGTGTGATAGTATGTGAAGATGGAGGTGTGAGTGTTGGGCGTGTGGTGGAGAATAAGGCGACGTATGAGTGTTTTAGTATGTTAGCGAAGAGTATATTTGTGAGAAGACGAGAGAGAATGAGTGAAAGAGCGAATGTCGTGTAAGCCTGGTGTCCAGAGGCGCAGGGGGGTACCCTTGCCGGATGAAAGGTTGGCTGGATACGGCTTGCCGGGTCCAGTTGGCCGATTCCTGCAAGGGCCTTTGGAGTGTAGCGACTCCACGCACTCGAAGCGCTGGTTCACCAGTACCGGAAGTGTAGGTTTCCAAACTGGTAGTAGCTAGCGCTACGGAAGATCCAACCAGTGATCTTGACTGGTACCGCGGGGACCGGGAGCCCCTGAGGAGTGCCTCAGCCCGGTCATGGGTAGGACCATCGCGGGGGCAGTGGTAAGGCCAAATGCTGGTCAGAGACCCCTTTTTCCAGGGTCTCGGCGGGTGAGCTGCGCATTGTTCAGCTCGGGCACCGTCCTGCAGAGACGGTAGAGTGTGGAAAGTCACTCGGCACCACCGGTTGTCTGCTCTCAGGCCCTGCAGCCTGGGAGTGTACCGGTAGTTCCCACATGAGCGGGAATGCGCTGATTGGGCGTATCCCAATCCCGCGCCCATGGGGACCGTGTGGGTAAGCCTTTGGGTTGGTACTGCACGTAAAATCACTAGAGACTAACTGTCCTAGACAACGGTGTTCCGGGGTAACCCGCGGAGAATGTCCTCGCGAGCCGCTCCCCAGCGAGTCGCGACGACGGCCGCCGCAAAACTCTCAAATGGAGAACCTGTAAGAGATCGAGCGCTACGCTGGTGACTACGCCTCCCCGTGGCCCCCGCTGGAAACATTCTCCCGGCGGCTCGCCCCCCCCCCCCCACCCCAGGGGCCGACTCGCCGGGGGAGTGGCTAAGTGAGTCACCACACTCGCGGTACGATCTTCCCTTCCGATGAACCGGTAAACGGTGAGGAGGGGGTTTCTCCAAGCACAACGCCCGCAGTTTCCGGATGCGGACCTCTCTCTTCGCAGTGGTTTCAGCTGCTTTAACATCGACCGGCATAAGCAAGCACTGCTTCGCCCGGCCAGAGCCGGCCTCGGCCCTGTTGCTCAATTATTGTAGACATTAGATGTCCCTATCTACTTAGTTGTGTATGCCCGTAAGGGCGAGGTAACATATCTGCGTCACCCTCGCGGTGACCGGATTCACACTAGATGTCCCTATCTACTGGCGGGAGTTGCTAATGTATCCCTTTTCTCGTGGAAGCGGACCGCCCATACGGCCAGTACGTTGAAGCCAGACAAAGGGGTGCATGGCTAGCAAGCAGCGACCTCCCCGTGGTTCCTGCTATGAGTACCCCGAAGGACGTAGCAAACAAAAAAAAAGGAATATTCCACCTTCTAGCTACTACTTCGGGGGAAACCAATGCTGCCGCTGCGAAAGGACTGGGGCCTGACTGTGTGTCTACGCTTGAGGGTCGGCAACCTCACCTTCCAGAGCCAAGAGTGTTTGTAGGGCCTAGGCCAGGTGATATCGGGCCTGAGGGAGCCCATGGGCAGGGTGGAGCCCATAAAAGAAAAAAAAAGGGAAGTAACGCCCAAACAAAAGTAGGCACTACGGGGAGTAGTGCCCCGACTGGGTAATAACACCCAGAAGAAAACATAGGGTTCGAGAGGTCGGAAGAGCCAAAGGAACGAAAGACAAAAGACAAAAGAGGAAGAGCAAAGTAACGGGAAGGGTCTGACAAGGAGCCCAAAACAACGAGAAAAAATCGCCAGCCGAAAGCCGTACATTCACATACGACCAATGCTATTCAGACGGACATGAGAACGGAAAACGAACGAGAAAGGACGAAGGCGGGAAGTTATTTTTCAAAAAACCATTAATGCCAGACACAAAATACAAAGCTAGGGCCTCGGACACAGGGACTCCCGTCCCTGGGGTCCCTGTGGCGGAATTAACCGCTAGGATTAGGAGGGACATCGGTAACGACCTAGGCAATGCAACAGGAGTAGATTCGGATAAACAATTGGACGGGATCGGTCTTCGCGCCGTCCGCGTCCACCTCGTAAGGTGCGACGCTGCGAATATAGGGAATATTAGGAAAACCAACCCCCGCGTCCCCCCAACCCCAACGCGAAACCGCGGCCCCGCGATCGCGAATGTAACCACGGGAGTTAGGATCCTACAGCTGAACATGCGACGTTCAGCTGTAGTAACGGGCGAAGTTAGGGAACTTATAGCGCAAAAGCGGCTGGACGTCCTGCTCCTGCAGGAACTACACGTCAGCAAACAAGGCGCAGAATATAGGGTAAACGGATTAGAGACCGGAGTGAGGGTGGCGACGGTGAAAACCAACTCCCCATGGGCCGCTGCCGCCATCCCCAACCCTCACTTTGAGGTCACTTTTATCTCGCAGCTCAGTAATCCGCACTGCGCATGTGCGGAAGTGCTACGCGGTGTCTTATTATTTCCAAACCAGGAAACGCGGTGCCTTCTACGCGGTATCTTATTATTTCCAACAACAAGATGAGATAGAGAAGCACCTCAAGCATTTGGAGACGGTACTCCTGGCATTGAGGGGGAAGAGAATAATAACTTCAGTCGACGCGAACGCGCAATCCTCGCTCTGGAGCCCGCACAGCACAAACGAGAGGGGAGCGCAGTTAGAAAGATTAGTCTCCGCGTTTAGATTAACTGTAGCTAACGACGCTAGTCAACCACCCACCTTCTGGACGCCAAAAGGATCGTCATACATCGACGTTACCTTGGCATCCCCCTCCATGGTCCCCTATATTAAAGAATGGAGGATAAGAAGCGAATGGACGACTAGCGATCATAACGCCATCGACATCCGGCTGCGGGCACCTAGGGCCGCGACGGGAAATCAGGGAGCAGCGAACTCTCGCTTCGACACTCGTCGAGCGGATTGGGAGCGGTTCTCGGAGGCCCTGTCCGACCACTCACGGTCGAGGCTCGAAGTCTTGAGTTTGGGGTCGGTGGAAGATGTAAGTAGGATGGCAGAGACGCTCACAGCCGTCATCACTGACGCCTGCACTGCGTCAATGCCTAGAAAAAGGAAATTTAGGAAGTCCAACCCGTGGTGGACAAAAGAGCTAACTAAGCTCAAAAAGGCCGTGTACAGGCAGAGGCGTGGCTTCCAGAAGACGATAGACGGACCCTCCCGCCTCCAAAAACTGCAGGAATACCGTACTTCGTTGCGGAACTACAGTAGGAAGGTGAAGAGGACGAAACGGGAAAGCTGGCAAAACTTCGTGACGTCGAACGGGAACACGGAGCCCTGGGGCATCGTATACAAGCTCCAGGCAAATAAACTCCGTGTAGAGAAAGTGATAAGCACACTCCGGCGCAACAATAAAAGTACAACCGGTGCTTTGGAAACCGCCAGCGAGCTTCTGGAAGCCCACGTCCCTGACGACCGACCTGAACTCGACTCGCCGACACAAAGGGTTCTCCGGGAAGAGGCGCGAATCGCCCCGAATACCGCCGACGCCTCGCCCTTTTCCTTGGTGGAGGTGGCCGGAGCAATTCGTTTCTTCGAAAATAAAAAGGTGCCAGGACCGGACCTCATCGAGGTACAGGTCCTGAAGGCCTCCGCGAAAACGATCCTCGGGGAACTCTCGCGATTATTCAATGGGTGCCTTCGATGGGGCGTCTTCCCCTCCGCCTGGAAGGTGGGCTCTCTGAGAATCCTCCTGAAAGGCGAAGGAAAGGACGAGAAGGACCCAAAATCCTACCGACCAATATGTCTCCTCTCCGTGATCGGGAAAACTTTCGAGAAGCTCCTTAAGAGCAGATTAGAGCAGACGGCGATGGCGACGGGACGCATCTCCAACAGACAGTTCGGGTTTACGCGCGGAAAGTCGACTGAAGATGCAATTGTGGAGTTGCGCCGCATGGTTGATGACACCGAACATCGGCATGTGATCGCACTACTCTTCGACATTTCCGGAGCCTTCGACAACGTCTGGTGGCCCCTAGTGTTAGGTAGTCTTAGGAATCGAGACTGTCCGCGCAACGTCTTCGAGGTAATCTCCAATTACTTCGAGGACCGCAAGGTCAGTCTCACGGTAGGAACAGAAAGGATCTCCAAGCGCACGACAAGAGGATGCCCGCAAGGTTCCGTCCTCGGCCCCGCGTGCTGGAACCTTATGTTCGACGGTCTCCTAAGGTTACTCGAAACCTCAGTTGAGAATAGATTCGTAGCGTTCGCGGTGTCGCGAACTCTCGGTTCGACACTCGTCGGGCCGACTGGGAACGATTCTCCGAGACCCTGTCCGATCTTTCACGATCGAGGCTCGAAGTCCTGAGCCTGGAGTCAGCAGAAGAAACAATAGGAATGGCAGAAACGCTCACAGACATCATTAAAGATGCCTGCACCGCGTCAATGCCGAGAAAGCGTAGGTTCAGGAAGTCCAATCCGTGGTGGACGAAAGGGCTTACGGTCATGAAGAAGGCTGTCTACCGACAGAGACGTGCCTTCCAGAAGGAAAGAGATGAGTCCTCATGCCTCCAAAAACTGCTGGAGTACCGCACTTCGTTGCGGAACTACAGCATAGAGGTGAAGAGGGCGAAACTCGAGAGTTGGCGAAACTTTGTATCGTCGTAGGGGAACACGGAGCCTTGGGGCTTCGTGTACAAGCTGCAAGCGAACAAGCTCCGTGTCGAGAGGGTGCTCAGCACCCTCCGGCGAGTCAACGACAATACCACGAGCGCGATAGAGACAGCCAACAAACTTCTGGAAGCACACGTCCCGGACGACCGGCCGGAAGACGACACGCCCGCGCAGCGAGAGATTAGGGAGAACGTGCGAATCGCGCCAAACACCGCGGACGCCTCTCCGTTTTCACCGGACGAGGTCGTGGATGCGATCCGCACATTCGGAAATGACAAGGCACCAGGACCGGACCTCATCGAGGTCCGAGCGCTGAAGGCCGCCGCGAAAGTAATGTTAGGACAGCTAGTTCGTCTATTCAACGGGTGCCTTCGTTGGGGCGTCTTTCCCCCACCAGGAAGGTGGGCTCCCTCAGAGTGCTCCTGAAGGGAGAGGGCAAGGACGTGAAGGCCCCGAAGTCCTACCGACCGATCTGTCTCCTCTCCGTTGTGACAACTGAGGGGAATAAAGACCCCTGGGGAGTAGTCTATAGACTACAAACTAGGAAAGTCCACGCCGCTAAAGCTTGCAACAACCTCACAGACAACAGCACACACACACAATGACATGGCAAGACACTGCTGCACTGCTTCTGAGCAGCCTCGTACCTGATGAATCGCCCAACACTACTGACACCACTCCATTCACCATTTCAGAGATCGACACGGCCATCCGGAAACTGAAAAGGGGGAAGGCCCCAGGCATTGACGCAATGGAACCGGAAGTAGTACAAAGGGCCTTGCCCATACTACACGCGAAAATCACACATATGTACAACACGTGTCTCTCATCGGCGACATTTCCGGTAAGGTGGAAGCGGGGGGACGTCAAAGTTCTTCTGAAGAACGAAGAAAAGGACCCCGCCAACCCCAAATCCTACAGGTCTGTATGCCTCCTCCCGGTCCTTAGCAAGGTTCTGGAGAGGCTAATAGCAGAAAGACTAAAAGGCATCTTTGAGAATCACCCACATACCTCTGACCAGCAATTCAGCTTCCGTCCAGCCAGATCCACGGAGGAAGCAATTGTGAGAGTCAGGCGGATCACTTCATAAAGCCGAGAGAGATACGTGATTGGAATACTACTCGACATAGCTGGCGCATTCGACAATGTCTGGTGGCCCTCAACCCTGGACAACCTGAAGAAGCGCAACTGTCCGGCGAATCTGTACAGGCTTATCCAGAGTTATCTCTCGGGGAGGTCTGTGCAGATCAAGAACAATAATAACATTGCAGAAAAAAGGATGACAAAGGGTTGCCCGCAGGGCTCAGTCCTGGGTCCGAGGTTTTGGAACCTGGTGTTTGACGGTCTTCTAAACACTCTGGCTCGCTGCAACATAATTACCATAGCATATGCCGACGACCTCCTGGTCCTGATCCCTGGCGACTCCAGGAGGGAACTCGAGGTCAGAGGCAATGCTACCACAAAGACCATAGCCGACTGGTGCAAGCAACACAAGCTGCATCTGTCGGACTCTAAAACGGAAATGATCCTTCTCAAGGGACTCCTTGAAATCAGACGCCCTCCCACGATCAAGATCGGGAATGGATCAATAGCAATGAAGAAGACCGTCAGATACCTAGGCGTCAACTTCGGCCCCAGATTTAACCCTTTCGCGGCGAACAGCGCCTTTAGGCGCTCATCTATAGATGCTCACTCTCAGCGAACAGCGCCTGATGACGCTCAGGCAAATTTACCCGCTGCGAACGAACAGCGCCAGATGGTGCCCATCCGGAGCCGCTCTCTTCGAACGAAGGCACCGTTCGTTTGTTATCAACAACTGCCCAATAATGTCCATTAAGTCGTTTGTTTTTGACGTGCTAGCAGCATACGCTTCTTGTGCAAAGGTTTTTTTTACATAATCAAATATAATTATCCACAAATTTTGCCCTAATCATGGACAAATGGACGACGAATATGAGCTACGATGATATGGAATTTTCATCGGATTCTGACCTGTCTGAAATGTTTGGAGAAATTGGATACAAAGGTAGAATTCCAAATGCATATAATAAAAAGCGCCTACTGCCAAGTAGTTCGGAATCTGATTCTGAGAACATTGAGGAATTACCAGACATCGATCCGCGGCAATTTCTTTGGAGCGCACAAAATTTGGCTTTCCGAAAATATGGTTGAACATATTGTAAGAGAAAGCAATGCTTATTATACTACGAAAACTGTACGCAGTAGGCACTCACGATTGTTGGCATGGAAAAATACAACAGTTACCGAAATGTATCGATTTTTTGCTCTGTCGATGTTAATGTCAAGAGTAAGAAAAGTATCAATAGAAGAATATTGTTCAACCGACGAGTTATTACGAACGGAAAATTTTCCAAGAATAATGACAAAAGACAGGTATAAATCTCTATTACAAATGCTGCACTTTCATGATAACAATGAAACAACAAATCAAGACGTGCTAATAAAAATTCGGAGCATCATCGACAGACTGCGAAATTCTTTTTCACGAGCATTTTAGCCGTACAAGTATTTATGCATCGACGAAAGCTTGCTGCTTTTCAAAGGACGATGTTTCTTCAAGCAGTATATACCTTCGAAACGAAACAGATTTGGCATCAAGTCGTATGTTATTTGTGACTGTTATACTGGATATATCCAAGATTTTATTGTCTATTGTGGAGCGCGCACGGATATAACAAACAATAATTTAGCAGAAATTTGAAAATCAGGAAATATTGTCATGACGTTGATGGAACCGTATCTAAATAAGGGTCATGTTTTGGTCACCGATAACTGGTATCCAAGCCCGGCATTATTTTCTCTCTTACATCACAATAGGACACATGCATTTGGAACCGTGAAGAAAACCAGACGTGGAATGCCTAATATATCCAATAAATTATGCAAAGGCGAAGTTGCATTTCAATCTACGGATAAATTATTAGCACTAAAATGGATGGACAAAAGAGAAGTGCTAATGTTATCAAGTTATCATTCTGCTCAGTATACAGAAACAAAAAGAAATGATATTAAAACGGGAAGACCAATTCTAAAACCAACTGTCGTAGTAGACTATAATCGCGTTATGGGAGCAGTTGATAAAACGGATATGATTTTAAATTCCATTAATACTATTCGTAAAACTCTAAAATGGTATAAGAAATTATTTTTCCGTATGGTGGACCTTTCGATTTACAATACTTACATACTTTACAAAATTACGACAAAAAAGAATATAACATTTGCGAAATTTCATTTACGTCTCATTAGAGAAATTCTACTCAAATATTCAAATAAAGTAAGTCTGGAGGCCAAACTGCATCCAAAGATAATCTGTTACGTTTGGTTCAAACACATTTTCCATCCAAATATATCAATCCTACAGGAAAGCGGCAGAACGGTCGGCGGAAATTTGTGGTTTGCAGCAAACACAAAAAGCGAACCGAAACTCGATTTGAATGTAAAGACTGTAAAGTTGGTTTATGTATTGAACCCTGCTTTAGATTGTACCACACAAAGGAATATTATTAAAAATTATCTAAGATTATTAAAGATTGTTAAACATTATTAAAATTGTTATTATTATTAATATTATTGTTTGATCGGCGTGCCGGCCAGCCGCGTTAGAGAAATGACCAGCAAAATCAGCTCCGCACACCGCGTTCGGAACGACTCGCGTATTTTGTCCGCGCGGTCGATCTGGCATCGGCTGCTTAGAGCGCAACTCATTTCAGAGCGCTCCGCCGCGAAAGGGTTAAACAGTCTGGCCGTCCTTCAACAAGTCGTCCAACACAAAACATTGAAGCAGTTCGAGAGAGTGTTGCTGAGTCCAGGAACATCAATTCGGCGCCGTGGTCAAGAATTGCATCTTCATGCTTACAAAGTTCAATTGACTCAAGAACTGAAGCCTACTGACCACGCACAGCGAAGAGAGTTCGTTGAATGGATTATGGAACAACAAAAAGTGGATGCTGATTTTTCGAACAAAATCATCTTCAGCGATGAGGCTCATTTTCATCTGGATGGCTTTGTTAATCGACAAAATTGTCGCATTTGGGGTTCAGAAAATCCACAAGTGATTGTTGAGAAACAAATGCATCCACAACGTGTCACTGTTTGGTGCAGATTTTGGGTTGGAGGCATCATCGGACCATTCTTCTTCGAAAATGCAGCTGGTCAGACAATAACGGTTAATGGTGCTCGCTATCGCGACATGATAATCCAGTTTTTTGTGCCAAAATTGCAAGACATGGATGTGGACGGCATGTGGTTTCAACAAGACGGTGCCACATGCCATACAGCCCGAGAAACAATTCAATTACTGCATGAGTCATTTCCTGGTCGTGTAATTTCCCGTTTTGGTGATCAGAATTGGCCGCCCAGATCATGCGATTTAACGCCGTTGGATCTTTTTATTTGGGGTTTTTTGAAGTCTAAGGTTTATGTCAACAAGCCCACGACCACCTACGCCTTGAAGGAGGAAATTGAGCGCTGTATCAACGAAATTCAGCCACATTTATGCAAAACAATCATGGAAAATTTCAACAAAAGAGTGCGTATGTGCCAGCAAAGTCGTGGAGGCCATTTACCCGATATGCTATTCCATACATAACCCTACACTGTATACTATATAAATCAATAAAAAATTTACAATTTTTAATTATAAACCTGTGTTTTCTATCAAAATTATTTCTTGCGTGAATTTTGGGACACCCTTTACAATCTCCTCGCGGCAGAGTGCGCTGAGAACAAAGAAACGCAGGGGACTCCCGAAAATGTCACCACACCAAAAGGGAAGGGCAGAATGCCACCAATATATATAACAAAATCAAAGATAAAAACTATAATAGCATTGATTTCAGAAAATAAACTTAACACAGAGTCATTTATGGTAAAACAACTAGACGAAGATACTGTGAGGCTCAACGCCAGTGATGAGTCTGCTCACTTTAACCACTTGCGGTGGAAAGACGTGCCACGCACGTCAACATGCTTTTGTTACCGAAACGCCAGCGACGTGTTACGCACGACGTTGGGCTATTGTTACAGAAAGATAAATGACGTGCGTGGCATGTCCACTGTTCAATAAAATTCTTTACCGAGGCACAGTTTCTGCTTGCTCTTCATCGTGTAAAGTTATTAGTATTGACCCCAGACTGTAAAATGGAAAGTGATAGCGAAGCCAGTGATGTTATTTCTATAAATAAACGGAGAAGACAAGACAATGTAGAATCTGACAGTGATTTAGAACAAATTGTTTTTCCACGTCGGAATCGGCGTAGAATTATATCTGACGACGAGGAAGATGTTCAGAATGAGAATAGAGAAAGGAATGTTTCATCCCAGGAATGGATTTGGAAAGACGCGGAAAATATAACGCAAGTATGGGAATATTCAAGAATATCTAGAATACATATTCTTGTTGGGCAAAATGTCACAGCTTTACAAATGACAAGAGAAGTATTAGCAGAAGACTTTTGGAAAATTATTGTGACAGAAACTAATCGTTACGCCAGTCAAACACTACAAAATGAAAACCGCAAATTACGAAAATTTGAAGACATTTGGTGGGACACCAATATAGATGAAGTACATGCGTATTTTGCTTTGTGCATTTTGATGTCCCATGTCAAAAAATCTACTGTGCAGTCATATTGGTCTAAAAAAAGCGTAATCGAGACACCAATATTTCGAAAAACAATGCCCTATTGGAGATTTGCACAAATTTCACGCTTTTTGCACTTTACTGATAACGAAGTTGTAAACGATAATGACGATCGTTTATGTAAAGTGCGGAGTGTAATCGATTATTTTAATGAGAAATTTCAAAATATTTGCACTCCCGCGGAATACATTTCGTTAGATGAGTCGCTAATGAAGTACACGGGTCGGATCTTGTACAAACAGTATAATCCGTCCAAAAGAGCACGTTTTGGAGTGAAATTTTATAAGTTATGTGAATCCAAGTCGGGTTATTGCATTAAATTCAAAATCTACACTGGTCAAGATTTAGACAGAAATGCGAATGTAGGTGTCTCTGAAAGCGTCACAATGCTTATGTCCACAGTACTAATTGGTTACGGGCATACTCTATTTTTGGACAATTGGTATTCTTCGCCAAGCCTATTTCAAAAGTTACAGTCTAGAAAAATTAATGCCATAGGAACAGTGAGATGCAATAGGAAGAATATGCCTAAAGAACTCGCAGCTGCAAAACTAAAACGTTCTGACGTGATATCGCGCTCCTGTAATGGAATTTTGGTTGCAAAATGGAAAGACAAAAAAGACATATATGTAATGTCCACGAAACATACAAAAATTGAGATGGTCGAAGTGGAAAAAAAGAGGTGGAAAAATAATAATAGCCTTACAACAAAGCCTAACATCGTTTTGGAATACAATGAGGGTATGGGTGGAGTGGATCTGCAAGATAGTTATTTATCATCTTTTAAATTAATGAGAAAATACGTTAAAACTTATAAAAAAATATTTTTTTACATAGCAGATATGGCACTGCTCAATTCATATATTTTATATTGCAAAAAAATGGAAATACCAAAATGTAAAAAGTATTCTTTTTCGAAGTTTCGAATCGATGTAGCCGAACAGATTTTAGAAACAGTATGTCTTCCTGATTACCAAAGACGTGGAAGGATGTCTGCTGGAAATGCTCCGAGTCGCTTACAAGCGAAGCAATGGGGACATTTCCCAAGAAATATACCACCTACAAACGCCAAAAAAAATCCACAACGGAGGTGCGTAGTATGCGCTAAACATAAAAAACGGAGTGGAACTACATGGGAGCGTAAAACATGTCTTGTAGCGTTACACATTCCAAGTTGTTTTGAAAAGTATCACACCCTACAAGATTATTAATAAATAAATTTAGTATTGATACAGATGTAATTTTATCCTTCTGCCTCTTTATATTCTCTTCTGGAACTCACCCGCTGAACGCGCCGCGAAGTGATTCCCGCTCGATTGTTCTGGCACGCGCAACCGAGAATTTCTTTGCACCGCAAGTGGTTAAAAGCATGGAAATCCTGAAGGAAAATAACCTCCAATTCCACTCCTTCACCCCAAGCCATCTTAAAAACAAATCATTCGTCCTTAAGGGCATTCGAGGGGGCTTCAATGAAGCTGAGGTAATGGCTGCATTAGAAGAACTCAAAATCAATAACATAAGCATAACCAAAATTAACAAACTACAATTTGACCGCACAAATAGCAATAAATACCATTTTATAGTGCAAATAGACAAAAATAGCAATCATCCGGAGCTACTCAAAATCAAAAAACTGCTAAGCCAATCAATAAGATGGGAAAGGCTTAGAAAGCCTAAAATTTTCCAATGCAAAAACTGCCAAAGAGTAGGTCACGCCAGCTCTAACTGCAATATGGAGTACAGGTGCGTCAAATGCGCACAAAGCCATAAACCGGGAAAATGCAACATCGAGAAATCAGGTAATAAAAACGTGCTAAAATGTGCTAACTGCGGGGAAAATGGGCACCCGGCCTCTTACCTGGGCTGCCCATATATGTCTATAATGAACATGAAGAAGCAAGAACACGAAAACAAAAACAGAAAAGCTTTCGAAAAAACACAAAAAATTCACAGACAAATTGACCCGAGTATTTCATACGCAAACATCACAAAAAACAATAGAATTCCATACACACAACATATGGCACAACCCGAAACACACACCAGAAACGAAAGGCTCACCCCCCCACCCCCGCCCCCACCCCCCTACCCCCAAGAATGCTGACCAACAGCAACGAAAGAACACAATTTCAAGTAACGGACAACAACATAAATATAAGCCAAATACTTGATATATTCAGAAGTAGCTTAGACGAAATCAAAGAGCAACTAGTCGATTTCAATAATAAAATCACCCAAAATACACTGAGAATCGATTATTTAGCACAATGGTCAATCGAGTAATGGCTCACACAACCACCAGCAACCCAATCAAAATATCAGCGATAAATGTAAATTCACTGTGCACAATTAAAAAAAGACTAGACTTACAAAAATATATTGAAGCTTACAAACACGACATTATACTGATCTCAGAAGCGAAACTTAACAACAAACACAAACTGAAATTAAACAACTACGACATAATTAGGACAGACAGAGCTCCAAACTCGAGAGGCGGAGGTACTGCAATAGTTATAAAAAACAACATCAATTACACCATGGTCCCATACCCAAACTCAAAGAAAAATAGAATCATAGAATACACAGTGATAAAAATAATAGTAAACTAAAAAAAAACATTACTCATCTTCAGCATATACGCCCCACAATCCACAAAAAACACATTCATAATCGAGTTCGAACAACTTTACAAAGACTTTCATCTGGACAACGAAAACAGTTTCTTCATCATAGCCGGCGACATAAACGCCAGAAATACACAATGGGGTGATTCAAACACGAATGACAGGGGCAGACGATTACTACAATGGGAGGTCGACAACAGTATATCACATAAAACAACAATCTACGCAGCTGCCAACCCTACGTACACCAAAGCAAACTCTTTCCTGGATTACTGCATAACAGACAGCAGATTAGAAATACTGAACCTCAACAACAACAAAATAAGGACAAACCCATACGATAGCGATCATAATGCACTAACATTCGCAATAGAACCAACCACACTGTTCCAAGGAATAACACCAACTCCTCCTAAACCCCACTCATTCAACTATAAAAAAACTAATTGGCGAAAATTCGCCAAACGGGCCGATAAGCACCTAAAAAATAAACTACCGGGTAATAGGATTCTCGCGATAAATGAAATAGACGAAGGTATCAGCTACCTCGAACTGCTTATCACAAAAACAATTAAAGGAATAGTCCCAACAAATAAACCTAGCAATAAAAATTATTATCAAAAATACATTAGCAATAACACTAAAAAACTACACGCGGCAAAATCATGCCTAATATCAAGGTTGTATTTCATCAGGTACCAAAGCTCGAGCAAGCACAGCAGACAAGAGACGAACAGAATTAAACGGACAATAAAAATACTCAATAAAAAACTCCACATTGAAATCTCTAAAGCTGCAACCGCATACTGGGCCTCCATCATTAAAAATATAACTTCAAGAACGCCAATGAATTTTTCCCGACCATTAACAGGATATTGAGACCACAAAAACACATTAGCATCGAAAACCTCAGACTTGATATTAACAAAAACGAATTTAACAAAGAAGTAGCGAAAAGTTTACCAGACAGGACCGACAACAACGAACTTTACATTACAGATCCGATTACTAAACTCGAGATAATAGGAAAGTATCTGGAAAGAATAAATTCACCAAGATACACTAACACCAATACAACCACCAAAAGACTGGCAGACGAAACAACAGACAAATATAGCAAAATAGCAAAAAGAATGACAGATACAAAGGCAACTTTTACAACATTCACAGACGCTAACCCAGCATACAGGCCAGTACACCTGGATAAAGAAACCAATCATTTCATTTCTTGCAGTGAAGTAAGCGAAATTATCAAAAAGCTAAATAATAAGACTTCGTCAGGGCTGGACAACATCCCATCAATAGCCATCAAAAATCTACCGACAACCATCATAATAGAATACACGATACTCTTTAATAATGCAATTAACCACGCCTATTACCCAAACAGATGGAAACAAGCTAAAATCCTACCGATACTAAAAAAAGGTAAAAACCCAGAAGAGCCACAAAGCTACAGACCCATTAGTCTCACTACGAACATTTGAACACAATATTATACCAGATAACCAATTCGGATTTAAGAATAAACTTTCTACCACACACGCAATTCACAAATTAACTTCTGACCTCAACAATTACCTACACAACGGACTGACAGTGGGGGCAATATTGCTAGACCTTGAAAAAGCATTCGATTCAGTTTGGCATAATGGGCTAATTCATAAACTAGACAAATACCAATTTCCAGCAGGACTAATCCTACTAATAGCAAATATGACCAAAGGAAAAACGTTCCGCATATGGGACGGAACGAAAATGTCTACCACCACATTCAACATCTCAGAAGGCCTACAACAAGGAACAGTAACATCACTAATACTCTTCAACATTTATAATAGCGAAGTTATAAACGAATTCGGACTCAACACCGTAGACAGACTACACTCGATTGCCTACGCGGACGACTTAATAATCTACAAAGCTGACACGGACGGAGGACAAATCAAAAACTCACTACAAATGTCATTAAACCACATCACTGACTACTATAAAAACTGGAACTTGAAAATTAATCCCACCAAAAGTGAGATAATA